>NC_064638.1:432283977-432587008 GCF_023864345.2 Schistocerca serialis cubense | reverse complement strand
ATTCTTCGCACGAACTATAGTTTGACTGAAAGTTTCAAGCTTTAACCAAGACTCGCAATCCGTCCTGGTTGCCCTACTAGATATGCTGAAGGACCGAGAGCTCTTCTATATCTCAAAACTCGGCGCTATGAGGACCCCTGCAGAAAATCTCAGGGCTAAAAGAGGCCGTAAAATACACCGGCAGCCTTCCCAGCCGTGACTGGCCACTGAAGAAAGAGGACAAGCTAACTACAACGGCCCGCTCGTTGCTAGCAGTCGCGGTTGTGCGACATTTAAACAGGCTATCGTCTCACAATCGCGGCCTGCCTGGAGGCCAACAGCAGCAACCTGCCACCACCAGACGTCCTGGGATCTCATACGCCCCATCCGTCGCACCAGAGGCAACAACAACCACCGCCTCATCGCCAGCAAATGCAGCAGCCCCATCAGCGAAACACCGTGCACCACAGGATGCTGCAACATCGCGGCTGGACTCTCATCCTAGGCGCCTGCAAAGAAGAGAAAGCTTGCCTGAAGCAAGCGAGACAGCGTAATACGATGGAGCAGCCAGCGCCCAATCCTGCTAAAAGGCGAGCCATTCAAGAACGAACAGACATAACAACATGCAGCGTTTCAAACCCACGCCTTGTAGTGGCACCAGCTGTGGAATCGTCAGCGAAGAAACAAGTTTGATGACCCTAGAGGAGAAGCGACTCACCAGCATCTCTAGTTTCACCATTGACCTGTAGCTCTAAGCAGTGCTACTCTGAAGACTGCTGCTCCAGCAAAACGCACATTAACTTTCAATAAACGACATGGACCACGCAAGTATGGGGTGACTGTCGTAGCTGATTAATAACAGTAGCACACTGAAGAACTTAGTCTATTTATAAGAGAGGACAGCACTATCTGGTGTGTGAAACGCATCTCAAACCAGTCGTATATGTTACGCGCCAAACTACACGCGATACCGCACAGACAGACTGACTCTTGATGTCTACATCAACACACACTTCCCGATGCCTTACCAGGGTTAACGTCACTGGATGCTACTGGAGTTGCTGCAGGTACTTCAGTGGGCCGCATCACTTGACTACAGTCCACAGGCGGCAAATGGCAGCACTGGATGCTGCTGATTTTGTCGCTCTGCTATCACACTGCGATAAAACTCTCTGGTTGGAAATTTCAGCCCAAACATTCCGCTTAGAACTCCAGGCTGGGCAACAACAGTAGCCGGTGGCTACCTTGCGTAGCTGAATGCTACGGGGCAATTACTATGGGGCTCTATGACACGACAATAATCCATAAATCGGGGAAGATGTAGTCATGAAGAGCTTAGGAGGGCGTGTTTATGTTTCGACGGGCAAGGTTTTGTCACCTGACAACTTGACTGCGGTTTACGGCAATGATACAGACACCATTGCAGAGCCCAACCGAGGTAGAAAACTTAAAAACATCAACTGGCAACAGTTGCTGAAACCGCGACGTGAGAACCTCATCCAGTTGACGCAGGCGTCGAAGCAGCCATTGAACACATCACGGTGGCAGCACTGAGAGCAAGACTCAGCCACGCAATGTCCGCCGTGCAGAACAAGAGACAACTCTTTCACAGCTGCCGCCTGACATCCCGGCAGTACTAGCGAGAAGAACTGTACCTGCAGGCAATGACAGCTCATGAGACAATCTAAGATGAAGAGGCTGCTAATCCGGTTTCCCAATTTAATAAAGGCGCCGTTCGAAGCACAGAAGCACAGAGATTGGGCCAGTAAGTCGCCTGGATCCAACTTGAAGATCAGTCTGTTTGGAAGACAACAAAAAGATTCCTACGAAGCATATGACGACTTCCTCGACTTCAAGATGGCCAGTAAGTTATTTGTGATCCTGATGAGAGAGTCAACATCCCTGCACACACTTCCTGCCAATTTTCGATCCACTGAAGATTCTGTGGACGACAATACCATCGCCGTGATAGCTAAACGGCTGCCGACGAGTCTCGCAGCCCGCTATGAGGACGACGAGATTCAACCCATTTCAGGTGAAGGGGTTGCACATCGTCTCATCACCAAGAAGGCAGAAGAACCGGGCGGCATTTCTAACACTGTCCTTGTAGCAGCTGTAACTATAGCCATAGCCCAGCTGACGGATATTTTTACTGAAATTTTCAGGTGCCTCTATCGCCTTCGACGTCGCATCGAAACCTAGGCCCACCTACCCGAAGATCAGTTCGGGTTTCGATGAGATCAATCGGCGGTTGTTAGAGGAAGTTTTTGACGATATGGATCGGCACGAATACATTTGAACCGTCTTCCTGGACATCTCCAAAGCCTTCGACAGCCTGTGGCATCACAGACTTGTGTACCAACTTCTTCTGTATGGCGCCCTGGCACCACACGTTCTTCTGCTCCAAAGTTACGATATCTTGCATAAAATAGCTCGTGCACCAAACGCCATATCTTGCAGGTGTACCATACGAATCAGTTCTCGTTCCTGTCCTTTACAGGCTGAACGCCGGTGACTCACCCAGGACTGACTACGGTAAGTTGGCACTGTATACAGGTGATATGGCGGTGTTCGCTCCCAGTATGGGTTCATTAATTCTCCACCGCCGACCACAGAGCAGCTGTGATTCTCTCTCCGCCAGGGCCGTCAAGTAGAGGCTAAGTTTCAACTCTGCAAAACCCAGTCCATAATTTTCACTCACCGACCTTTCCGGGAGACCTTCGGCCCACCAGGTTAGTCGGCAGTGCATTTTTCTAGCGCGACGGAGGCACGTTGGACGAGTGTAAAACACTGCGTCAGCATGTCGGCGACATCAAAAGAAAGGCTAATGGGAAACTCAACACTTTATACCCGGTGCTAAATCCAAACTCTAGATTGCCCCACATCTCGGCGTGATACTGTGCAAGGCGCTGCTCCGCCTCGTACTTGAACACAACGCGGTCGTATGGGACAACGCCGCTGAAAAGCCTGTCAAGAGGATCCGAACATTACAGAATCGAGCCGTTATAGCTAAACGGCTGCCGACGAGTCTCGCAGCCCGCTATGAGTACTATAAGATTCAACCCATTTCAGCTTGAAGGGATTGCAGCTTCACTCCATCGCCTCATCACCAAGAAGGCGGAAGAACCGGCGTAACTATTGGAGCGCGGCGTAACAATTGGAGCGCGGCTCCCGTTAAAGGAGGAGGAGGAGGATATTGGTGTTTAACGACCCGTCGACAACGAGGTCATTAGAGACGGAGCACAAGCTCGGATTAGGGAAGGATGGGGAAGGAAGGCGGCCGTGCCCTTTCAAAGGAACCATCCCGGCATTCGCCTGGAGTGATCTAGGGAAATCACGGAAAACCTAAATCAGGATGGCCGGACGCGGGATTGAACCGTCGTCCTCCCGAATGCGAGTCCAGTGTGCTAACCACTGCGCCACCTCGCTCGGTCCCGTTAAAGATCGTACACCAAATTGCTGGCTTTCAGTTTCTCCGTGAACGTTTTGGCGAAACTGCGCGATCACTCTACAAGAAAACGCAGCCCTATGTCTTTTCTGTAGTGCATATATCATTCGCTAACTTGCACGAATAATGAGAGGGTGAAAGAATATGTTGTTGGATACATGAGTACATTATAATCAGACACAGTTTTTTGTCATGTTGGCTCAATTCTTGGTAAAAGTGTACTTACGGTGTCAAGGTTTTCCTTTTGCGCCATGCTGTCCGCGAGATGAGTGATGGGAAGTAAACACGACGAATCATGAGTCGGGCGTGATTAGCCAATCATGTTGCTCGTTCATAATTTTCCGTGCTCTGTAAATAAAATTAGACGGTATTTGTTCCACTCTCAGCAATTTAAACTCAGCGATTAGGTCCCATCATGACCACCATCTCACACGTCGTGATGTATTACGAAAAATAGCTGTAATTTGTCGACGGCTTTCTTCCTGAATAAACACTTGAATACTCTACACATGATCTCTGGTTGATTTCTTTGGAATAACAACAAGCTGCGATGTAACAGCTTGCAGATGGATAAAGGCAGCGAAAAAAATGGGATAAATTCTAGTGTCCGATTCCATTCGTCGGCTTACAGCAATGACGTCATATCAAAGGTAAAGACGCTACGTATAGGCAGTCAATGCATGCAGCGGATCACACTCGTAAGCAAACGAATTTAGCATGTGATAAAATCACAAAATTTTACGCAGTTATTTATTATGAATTATATCTAAACGAATTGCAGATAACGAAAATAAATAAGAAGAAGAATTAAAAACAGATTTTCATGTCTGATAAGAATTATTCTCGTAGTTTACGCGTGTAGAAAAGCACAGAGAACATTTAAATTGCATTACAGTAACGAAATGGTGAAGTCATACTATTATCAAATAGAGTTCATTTTAAAAAGGTTCGCAGGTGAGCTTCTGAAAAGTTTGGAAGGTAGGAGACGAGGTTCTCTCAGTTGGTAGAGCACTCGCCCGCGAAAGGCAAAGGTCCCGAGTTCGAGTCTCGGTCCGGCACACAGTTTTAATCTGCCAGGAAGTTTCATATCAGCGCACACTCCGCTGTAGAGTGAAAATCTCATTGTAGAGTTCATTTTACTTTTATTATTGATTCCAGCGGGTGAAGCGCAGAAAAGTTGTGGTTTTGGACAGGGAGAAACTAAAATGTAACAGAACAACAGGAAAATGAAATGAATGACAATAAATACGAAACAGCAGCATGAAATGTGGAACGACCCGACACGCTAAATTGTAGAAGAAAAGCCAGCACACAACTAACGAAAATCCACAAAAAGGAACGAATATTGGAATCGATAATTGGATTTAACCTATACAGGTAAATTCCAGTTACCAAACTAACCGTTCCATGATTCGTATGTAAATTATATTTGCAGGAGTTGAATACTCTGAAACGTAATAGCATTTCTTTATTTTTTATTGCTCTCTAAAGCTCTTGCGGTGATATAACAAAAATTGGAATCGGTAACCAGAAATGCTCTTTTAGGTCAATTCTAGTTACCGATTCCAATAGTAATAACTTTTTCGCAGTAGTTCAGAGAGCAGTTACAAGTGCATAAATCCTACCAGACTACATTTTAGTGCACACACATGCTGATAAAACGATCTAGTTAGTGAACGATCGAATGGATGGAACTGGTAACCAGAATTGACCTATATAGGAGAACAGTTCTAGTTACTGTATCCAACTGTTCGATGGTTATAATTTTGGATATTTTTGCGTAAATCTGTGGGTTAAGTTTTTGTAGGATTTCTGCATTTCTTATTGATCTCAGAAGTTATTCTAAAAAGAGACAAATATTGTAGGTACAGTCTCCAATTTTTTTTTTCGTAGTAGTGGAAAGAGTAATACCAAATGTAGAAATCCTGTAACACTGTTGTGCACACACTTGTTGTTAAAACGGTCTAAATAATGATCCGTGGAATAGTTGGAATCGGTAACTAGAATTATCCTATATAGATCAATTCTAGTTACCGATTCCAATATTAGTCATTTTTCCACAGAACTTCAAAAAGCATATACAAATGCTGAAATTCTATTATACTTCAGTGCACACACCTACTGGAAGAACCATAATGTACCACGAAATGGGTGGAATCGGTAATTAGAATTGACCTATATAGCGTAATTCTAGTTACCGATTCCAGTATTCTTTAGACCCTATTTTTTTGTGAATTTTCGTTACTTGTGTACTAACACCGCTAGGTTCAATAATAATTATTAAAAATTAACGACTTTTCACAATGTTACGACTTCATCATGCGCCATACTATAAAATTAGTTGGTATTTGTTTCACTGTCTGTATAATTTAAACTCAGCCATTAGGTGCCATCATGACCACCACCTCACAAATCGTATGTTCTGCGGTGTAACTTGTCGACTGCTTTCTTCCTAAAGAAACATTTGAAAACTACATACATGATCTCTGATTGATTTCTACGTGTAAACCCTTTGGAATAACGACGAGCTGCAATATACCAGGTTCCAGATGGGAGAAGGCGGTGAAAAGATGGACCTCGCGCGTAAGAGCGATGTGATAGCGCCTTTTGCTCGGCGCGTGGCGGAGGCAGCGCGCCTCTACAGCGCCCGAGCGCCATCTGCCTGGTTGCTGAACTCCGTCAGCAGCGGATCAGTGGCACGCAGCGACGTGAGTAACTGACGTGGAGGTAACCGAGCACGCAGCTCACGTGGCACGGCCGAAGCCGGATTGGCGATTATAGCCGTCCGCTTTGACAACTGCCATAACATCAGTTGGCTGCTGTGACGTCATTTCTTGATGCGTATTTTGGTAATTTCCAAGAATGATTGCCTATCGAAGTCGCGTGATAGAAACGATACATATCGAACGTGCGATCGTAAAATGATCATGCGGGTGTTGGAGTATGTTAACAATGGTCACTGCAGCAACGACAAAAGAAGAGTGTTAAAAAAAATACTTTTAATTGCAAAGGAGACGACTTACTTTGCTCGTAGTCGGTGTTGTCGTCATGTGAAAGTCCATTACGGTGGTCTGGATGGATAATTTGGAAGAGTCGAACCATGTATTCTTCCTGATACTCGTTCGTTTTCCGCACTCAACGCAATGAAATTTTAACGGCATTTCAACATCGAAACTGTTTTTAGGAAGTTTTACACACTTCGCACCACCACAGTCCCTTCTTTCCTCACTCTGGTAGTACTCCTTATTTGCGACAAAAAGTCGAACAATTTTCTACGCTTGATAAACATGGAATTAGATTTATTCATGTGAGAGAATTCGTCGAAGAAACATCAAGAACATAAGACATCCCTCTCACTAACGACATAAATTGTCTCGGTTTCCCTAGAAACTCACAAACAATTCGCGGAGGTATGTAATTTAGAGCAAGTAAGAGAACGACAGATTACAGTTAAAAATGACGATCTCAAAGAATTTGTCACAACACCCGCCACCGGAGTCGCATGATCGATTTACGATCGTACGTTCGATATGTATCGTTTCGATCCCGCGATTGCAATAGGCAATCATTCTTGGAAATTACCCGTATTTTGCTTAGACTGCTTACGCGTCTACCTCTGTCGTGTTGCGGTTTGAAACCAGTATATAATAATTCATGTGAGGGGTGAAATAAAGTTGTCATTGTCATTACGCGCTATGCAAAGTGGATCTGACGGAGTTTTTCTAATTACTAACTGAAACCCAGATTTGACTTTAAGAACTGAGTGAACTGCTGTATAGTATTATATGTTTTACACAACAGTTAACGTAATATCTGCGGAACTTTTAATATTATTGAGATGTTTCCGACGGGTGAATTTGTTCCAAGGTTAGAAACACTAATATTCCTCCGTATAAGTTTAACAAGCTTCGGAATTACATGTCCATCGGTGTATTGCAGTTTTTGCTCTACTGTGCGTGATTTGGCTCCCGTTCCGCAGAACTAGAACGCAAAACATTAGTTTGGCATTAGTTAATTTGTATAAAAAACAGGAGAAATGTTATAATGTTACCGTGTTTCAACAAATGACATTCGATTTTATTGATCACGCCATACCGATAAAGGTACGAATAAATGATCTTACGTGTGCCCAAGAAAGTGACGCTAGTAGCGTATTTCTTGGAATTAATGATTTCCAGTTATTTTCTTTGCCTTTGGTGTCAAATACAGAAAGAACTAAAAAAAGACAATGGCACAGCACGTGGTTAAGGGTTCTTTCTGATAACAAATCTTTGAGGCGTATAAAATGTTTCCTGCAATACTTTGTGTGGTCGGTTTGCTTAAAATACTCCCCTTTTGAAAGTAAGGGCATAAACATTCTTTCATACTTTATCGGTGGGAAAACTGTTACTACATGTGAACTTAATGTAAAAAGAAGTTTTGAAGTTTGTATCATGAACATAGAAAAAGAAAAACCAGGTACTTAATATTTTATAAATTTCCGCACATACTCTTACGAGACGGAAGTACAGCGAACACCGCCTTAAAATGCGTAACATTTATTCATAAACATCCGGAAAATAATATCATTCTTATCTGCTCACTAATGACATCATTCCTTCGCTTCAGCCTATAAATCACAGAACTAAAAACAGTTTTAGTAAAATTTCTGTAATTAAAAACTTATCTGTGCAACGAAATAATACTTCCTTTTACATAGTTTTCGTCCCAATCACTGCACCACAACATTTTACCATAATAATAAAAAAACCAGTACCAACTCAACTCTTACTAAAAAGAAATTACCGTGTACTCAATAAGTTGCCTGCAGACGGATTCCACTCCATCACCTGATCAAGATGGTTTCAGTGTAATAACAAATGGTTCTAATGGCTCTGAGCTCTATGGGACTTAACACCTCAGGTCATCAGTCCACTAGAACTTAGAACTACTTAAACCTAACTAATCTAAGGACATCACACACATCCATTACCGAGGCAGGATTCGAACCTGCGACCGTTGCGGTCGCGCGGTTCCAGACTGAAGCGTCTAGAACCGCTCGGCCACATCTATAACAACATGGTGCGTGGTGTATACCATCTGTGGTCTAAGGTATTTTGAATTGAATTTCGTTATAGTGTTATCTGGTGTCATATTCTCGTTGATTTAGAGCACAGAGTAGGAATATCTATGGATAAAGCACAGCGTACTCGCATGTTGCTGTTGTTGATATTTTGCGCTAAGAGCGACACATTAATATTACCCACATTTTCTCTGTTTTCACGCATTTAGTAATAACATCGTCGTTGGATTGTTGCTGATACAGATACAAATCTAAAATCAGTAAACGCGGAAACGTTACTAAGTAATTCGCAAGTAATTACCGCAAAGATGTATTGATAGTTATCACACTAGTAAATGACGCTTTACCTTTGATAAGTATGGAAACACAGTGCAATGGAGACATAAAATCATGACTGTACCGCAATATTCTTACGAGACAAATAAAGTCGCTAGTGTGTCAGTGCGGCGCAAGTCCATCGACTGAAAGTATACACACTGTGAGCAATGTCTGTATGCAGATAATATTTATATATGACAATATGACTAACTTTCTCCTTGTTATACAGTTTTCAAACAACCGTACTTATTTTACAGTAGTCATAAAGTTCCTGCGACATGGTGAATAACTGTGTGCAATTAACACCTTAGTTCCCCTAAGAATGAACAAAGACTAAAAACATTGAACGAGAGAGCACAATCGGCAGAATTTGGTTCCTAAAAAATTTCAAAGTGTTAAGTATATCGCTAGTTTGCTGCATGCCGTAGCTCCAAATTCGATGTTTGTCGGGACACTTTCACATCGGCGTACCAGGAAGCCGCAGCATAATACATTAAGACAAAGAATCGGAAAACGATTAGGTGCAGTACAGAGACAAATCAAAGAGTGGTGGCTATTCCTTCTTTTCGTATAACAAGAAAAAGAAAACACTGCACCGGGGCTGTGATGCTAGTCGGAAACCAGTGAAATCCCCTTTCATTTATCTCTTTAAATGTTTAAGTCAAGTTCATTTCAGATATCGAATGCAACTTGTTTAGATACTGATGAACCACATGTAAGAAACCCACAGTACTTTCGAAAGGGATCAATCTATACCAACTGCGTGCTAACATTCAGAATCTGCAGAGCACTTGGGGCGGACTTAACGTCGCACCGTGGTCACGTGACTGCTGGAGCTGATGTATGTTGGCGACAGAAATTCCGCTGTATGATGTAACAAACCAAATTTAATTTCATCTATGTGTGGGAAACAAAAACACTGTCTCTCGCATGTAGGCAGGAAATCTAACGTTTCGTCATTTTTAATTGTGAAATGTGGTTCTGTTACTGCACCAGATTTCGATCATATTACGAAGAGAGCGATAGTGTTAAAGAGGTTTCCCAACAAAACAGGTAAACGCTCTTCCACTAACCTTATCTGGTTGCATCAACAACGTCGTCGATAGGTGCGCAATTCTCCGCGAACGCGCAGGCCAAGGCTTTGCCTTGGCTTCCGGGTCGCAAACAATCTCACGCCCGACAAGTAGCAGCAGAATGCGATGTTTCTTCCGCAGAAACTGTCTGGTGATGCGCCATGCGCTGTTATCATCAATTCGATGGTTGGCTATTTTGCCCTCCCAGTCCAGATTTCTGTGCTGGTCGACAACGATTTCTATTTCACGGCGAAGGCGATTTAATCGCCGATTCGTCGAGGGTTTCCGTGTTACGGTTTTTGTCCGTGATCAATTCCAAGATGTTTGGCGGAAGCTGTCGGGAGAGTTCTGGCTGTTGTTGAGGGTGCCGTGCAGTGGCTGCAGCAGCGGCTTACAGCGAGAGGTGCGTGAATACCGTGGGCGCCTACTCCACGCCGGCTTCATCACGGTTAGGAACAGCAGCAAGGTATCAGCCAGGTGCACTTTTAAGTGATCCCAGTCGATTTCCCTTGGCTGTCTTTGGTCATTCACTGGGGAATTTCCGTCCAGGTAAAGGTCGAAGATAACTGGCACATCATCCGACGAAAGTGCACACCTAGTGGATGCGTATGTCTGGTAAAGGATGGCGAAGTCTAGGACATCATGGTGGCCTCGATGTGGATAAATAGTTGGGTCGTAAGGCCCCACTATTATCGCAGCGTGCGACTCAGCTACGCACAAGAGACGATGTCGGCTAAGCCTGGTAATGAGCGGGTTCCACTCGGCGAGTTTCGAGTTCAATTCAGCGCCTATGAATATTCTGCCGCGCATAGAGGGGAGCTTATCGACATTCGTGGTATCACGTTCCATCTAGGTGGACGATATGTCGCTATAAACTTTACTTGACCCATCGACATGCTGACTGAGATACCTCTTGCTTCAACACCTTTCAGCTCAGGAAGCTGAACTAAATACGAGGGTTATTCCAAAAGTAAGGTCCGGTTATAAAAAAAAAATCAAAACTAAAATGTTTTTTCAAAACAATTGTTTTATTTACATTCCTTACATCTTTATCTATTTTTCTACATAACTTCCATACTTATTTAAACATTTGTCATATCGTTCAACAAGCTTTTGAATGCCCATGTTATAGAAATCGGCCGCCTGTGACGATAACCAGTCCTTAACTGCTTCTTTCACTTCATCATCTGTGTCGAAGCGCTTGCCGCCGAGAAACTCCTTTAAGTAACGGAACAGGTGGAAATCACTTGGCGCCAGGTCCGGACTGTAAGGAGGATGGTCCATCTGTTCCCATCCAAATTTCTTGATCAGAGCTTGCGTTTCATTTGCAGTGTGGGGTCTGGCATTGTCATGCAACAACAAGATTCCAGACGACAAAAGACCACGTCGCTTATTCTGGATTGCACGTCGAAGTTTAGTCAGGGTAGCGCAGTAGGCGGCTTTATTAATCGTTGTTCCTCTCTCCATAAAGTCGACTAACAATACTCCACGTCTATCCCAGAACACAGTCGCCATAACCTTACGTGTTGAGATTGTCTGCTTTGCCTTGACCTTGCCTGGCGATGACGTGTGGCGCCATTGCATTGACTGACGTTTAGACTCTGGAGTGATGTGAGAAACCCATGTCTCATCCCCTGTGACAACATTGTCTAAAAGACTGTCACCTTCCTTATGATATCGCTCCAAAAAATCAAGAGCAAAAGCCATTCTTTTCATTCGTTGGGGCTCAGTAAGCAGCCTGGGAACCCAACGGGCACACAATTTGTGAAACTTCAAATGTTCAGACACAATTCTGTACAAAGTTGTTCTACTCACATTCGGAAAATGCATGTCTACGTCTGTAATAGTGAATCGGCGATCTTCACGAATTTTTTTGTCAACCGCATTGACCAAATCGTCTGAAATCACTGATGGTCGGCCACACCATGGTTCATCGTGCACATTATCCCGTCCTTCATTAAAAGCTCGCACCCACTTGCGCACTTTACTGTCGCTCATTATGTTAGGACCGTACACTTCAGTAATCTGCCGATGGATTTCCGCCGCTGAATTGTTTCTTGCAGACAAAAACCGTATCACTGCCCTTACTTCACAATCGGCGGGCTGATCAATTGTCTTAAACATTGTAAAGTGACACTGTGAACTACACTCAGCAACAGTAACAAAGCGAATGGCGGCGTTTGACGCGCAAGGCTTGCCGGGAGTCGGCGCGCATGCGTGTTTTGTCATTGGCGCCAAATTTCAATAGTTACGGCGAATCGGACCTTACTTTTGGAATAACCCTCGTAGTATCTCAGTCTTGTTTTGACCAGACGGCAGTGCCGCCTCCCGCTGTGTCGCGATCACTGCGGTAGCCCACACACGTACTCCGGGCATCAGGTGTGTTCGCTCATCAAGCAGGCATCTATTGCTTCTTCTCGTAGGAAATGGTGAAATTCGCCGTCCTAATACAACAGGTGCAAGGTGCATCGACGGATGCGGTACACAAACTGCACTACACACATACAAAACTTTCATGCGACGTGACCTAGAATACGCAGCGGCCCCCCTGGGAGGCGTACACGCACCAACAGCTAAAAGACTTTTCAGCACTGAACGAGGATTCCTCTGCAGTATATCCAACTTACCATACATAACATCCAATGGCGAAGTCTGTGAAACAGCAAGAGCAGAACCCCTCCAAACCAGGCTAGTCAGCCTGAGAACTAGATATGACAGCCATATACTAAACAAAAGGCTAGATATGGAAGACATAATTACAAAAAATCTTAGAGCAAACGGAAGGCTAGAATTCAAGTACTCGACACCTACCCACACAGTTGCCCATAACACCACCAAAATATATCCAGATCTGGCTCTCAATCTGGAATCGCTCTGATGACAAAAACCACCATTCCTCCACACCTAGATGAAACAACAAATGAATAAAACACACCCACATCTACAACCACACACACACACACACACACACACACACACACACACACACACACACTAACAATACAACTACCATCCCACAGGAACACGACCCACTCAAGGAACTCGGGAATACCACACCCAGGCCGTCCATTGTGGCCGAGCGGTTCTAGGCGCTACAGTCGGGAACTGCGCGACCGCTACGGTCGCAGGTTCGAATCCTGCCTCGGGCATGGATGTGTGTGATGTCCTTAGGTTAATTAGGTTTAAGTAGTTCTAAGTTCTAGGGGACTGATGACCTCAGAAGTTAAGTCCCATAGTGCTCAGAGCCATTTGAACCCACACGCAGAAATATCCTACCTCCCCTACACTCCCCCCCCCCCCCACACCCCCTTCGCTCGCTACCAACGCAAAATATCTGATAGACCTTAATGGTTCTAATGGCTCTGAGCACTATGGGACTTAACATCTATGGTCATCAGTCCCCCAGAACTTAGAACTACTTAAACCTAACTAACCTAAGGACATCACACACATCCATGCCCGAGGCAGGATTTGAACCTGCGACCGTAGCGGTCACGCGGTTCCAGACTGAATCGCCTAGAACCGCACGGCCACACCGGCCGGCGATAAACCTCAATGAATAATTGTAAACATAAGTTATAACTTAATGAATAATTGTAAACGTAAGTTATAACTTTAATGTATATGTGCATAAATGCAACAAACGTAAAAAGAAACCATACCATTGTATATTGTATCTTCATTTTCTAATTGTTACCAAGCGAGGTGGCGCCGTGGTTAGCACACCGGACTCGCATTCGGGAGCAGGACGGTTCAAACCCGCGTCTGGTCATCCTGATTAGGGTTTTCCGTGGCTTCCTTAAATCTCTTCAGGCAAACGCCGGGATAGTTTGTTTGAAAGAGCGGAGCCGGTTTCCTTCCCCATGCTTCCCTAATCCGATGGAACACATGACATCGCTGTTTGGTCCCCTTCCCCCAAATCAACCAACCTTCTAATTAATTTATGTAAACTATTGTATTTTTGTAAAATCACCAAGTAAGTTGTAATCTTGTAACAATATTCAAAGAAACGTGGATCATATAGTAAGAAAAAAAGGCGGCATCAGTCTGAATCTAGAGTAGCCCAGAGAAATCTGCACACCAGCACGGCGACATCCTCCCAAACAGAGGAAGCTTCGCCGCTCCAGCAGAAATGCAGACGGCTGAAACAAGACTCCATCCGAGGATGGCTACCAGCCGAGCCGTCCAGACCATCAAAGAATCTGAAAAACGAGCACCCCAGCTGGTGATGGTCGACCAAACCATCATGACTGAAGAGGTCCTCGACTTCTCGAATAAGCTTCTGATGCTGGAGGACAACGCCTGCAGAAGAAAAAATTTCAAGAAGAAAAAGCAACATGGCAGTTTCATTCCGACGCAGTCTTCTTGGAGAGAATTAGAACCGAGAAGAATACCCGAGGAGGCCACCCAATGGGTCCCTCTGGCAATACAAGAAGAGAGCAGAATTCGGAGGCAGAAGAATAACGAGATCGGACAATAATGCACGAAAATAGTGTGCAACCAAAAAAGTGGTAAACCACCAGCAGTTATGGCACGGTTTTGCACGTTTTCCTTAGGCCGTAAGATGAATACCGGAGCTACCCCAAATTTCCTGCAAATAAATTCCCAATTGGGAGATACAAGGCCTCCTCATACCAAAATAAACAGTGCCAAAACAGAATTGTATAGCCTAACACCGAATGGGGCGAGATCCTCTCGAGTGGCCCGACCAAACCCATAAGGATTGGAAATGAAAAGAGAAAAAGAGAGAAAAAGCCACGTAGCCGGTCTCAGGGAACATCTGATGAAGACGTCGAGTTACGGCGTCGAAATATCATGTCGGAAAGACGCGAGATATTGGTAGAACACCTGATCTCAACGACGTGACAACGAATCTCCGGGAAAATCTAAGAGATTACCACAATACATCTACATGGGAAGAGACAGCGCACTTGTCTCTTCAAGGAAACAAATTTTACGCATTTGAACGTTGTTGATAACCCTCATAGTCAAAAGTTGTTCTGATGCCGCTGCACTTGATGTTTTAAGATTGAAAACTGTCACAGTTTCCAGGAGTTTAATATTAGTTGCATCACCTAACACGTCTTTATTCAGAGATTATTTTTCATGAAATTTCCTCCACGTATGACTTATATGGTATTCATTCAGTCAAGTTGACAAAATTTTGGACAAGTCTCCGATACATCTATGGAAGCAACTACAATCACAGGCTCCCGTTCACATGCGGCACGACAGGCAAAATCTCAAGCAATTACCTTGTGAACTCACCCAGTAGTTTTTTTTCTGCGAGCGGCACTTTCTTCTTATTATTGGACGAAACAGAATCCAAGATAGGAACACCTCCGGTGATAGATGGTTGATCCTATACACCGCGTATTTCAGCTCACCCGTTACAAACTTTCAGGAGAGATTGAGTACACCTAGACGGTGAAAAATTATATAACAGTGCACAGTCGGAAACGCTTTCCTGGCATGGTAGTAACGGCAGAACATACAAGATAGGAAGGACATGAGCAGGGTGAGAAAACGTGTGTATCACGCTTAGTACAGCAGAAACCAAGAAATAAGATCAAAAACGACAACAATCGTCATCAAAGAAGGTGCTCGAAATTACGACCCCACACCTTGATGCAGGCCTCACATGTACAGCGCATGGAAGACCTCATGTTCTGGAAAATACCAGGCCCGTCCCGGACTTACCCTGCAGCTGCTACTAAAGCGCGCAACGAGTTCCTCAGCACTCTTAACAATGTCCCCATACACCAGTGTCTTGAAAGGTCCCCAGAGGAAATAGTCAAGGCAAGTGAGATCTGTTGATCTCCAAGCCCCAGAGATGTGGGGCCTGCATCACGGTCCTGGGTCGTAATTTGGAGCACATTCTTTGATGACGACCGTTGTCTGCTTTTCTTCTTATTTCTAGGTTTCTTCTGTACTAAGCATGATACACATGTTTTCTCACCCTGTATGTGTAATCCCTTTACTGTGTTTTGTGGTCCGCAGCGCGTGGTCGTGCGGTAGCGTTCTCGCTTCCCGCGCCCGGGTTCGATTCCCGGCGGGGTCAGGGATTTTCTCTGCCTCGTGGTGACTGGGTGTTGTGTGCTGTCCTTAGGTTAGTTAGGTTTAAGTAGTTCTAAGTTCTAGGGGACTGATGACCATAGATGTTAAGTCCCATAGTGCTCAGAGCCATTTTTTTGTTTTGTGTCGTCACTACTTCGCCAGGAAAGTGTATACGACCATGCGTTGCTGTGTGATTTTCCATCGTCTAGGTGTACTCTACCTCTCCTGAAAGTTTGTAACCAATGTGCTGAAAGGCCCTTTATATTCACCCAGTGTGTGCCCTGTATCATATGGCAAGATGAGACACAGTCATACACGACTGGAATTATAAGATCTGAACACGTTAGAATTAAAAGCATGTACAGGTGAACTACAAAATATGTCTGTGGGAGGGAGATTGTCCCCCTGAGTATCAGCCGTATATACAGGAGCGTAAAGCACATTAGTTGCAGTCTTAGATACAGTGCAGTACAGCACATTATCCGAACGGTGCGGTTTAGTGCTGTACCCGGAGGTGATACCCATGTGGGATAGGATAGTGCGTTAACAAGATCGAATAGTACGGCAGTATACTCAGACATGATACTCGAACGGAGGAGTACAGGCCCTCAGTCACGTGGTATAGTACAGTGATGTACCAGACACAATAGTGGGATTATTTGGCGTGACTTCAATGCTGATATTATCTTTTGAGGTAGCATGTTATTTAAAAATGATTTGCTTACCTGACTTACCACTTTAGGAGTATGGCTTAATTGTGGCCTGACAGTGAAACGCTGGAATATGAGAATGTAGTGGAAGAGCTGTATGTATGCTTTTTGAGTTACTGAATCAGAGCAATACTCTTATTTCATTCTGTTGTACAGAAGCCAGAAAGGATGCTGGGAATGGTGTCTGGAGGAAAATCTTATAGCTGCTTAGGTGTCATGAATGTCTTAGATGTTACGATCAGATTTTAAAATGGTCTTAGTAAACTTGCTGGTAGATCACTGTGTCGTGAGGGAGTGGACTTGGAGAATGGCTGGAACAAGGGAAGAAGGAAAAGAGGGTTAAGTGTAGAATTCGTGAAATGCATAACGCGGAGGTGACTGTGAGACCAGGGCTAGCGGAGAATGAGGCCAGGAGCACTTTTGGATAGAATGATGTGTTGCACATTCTTTGACGACGATCGTTGTCTGTTTCTCTTCTTCTTTCTGTTTATGTAGATCAGAGAAGTTGGTATTGTGGAGACACTGGGTGGGGAGGGGGCAGGGGCGGGGGGTGAGAGACGTGGTTTCCATGCGCTGTGAAGCAGCAGCTAGTGACGGTGAACATGTCCTCGGCAGAATTTTCTGAGACTGGCTAGTCAACTTCGCTCTAGGCCACATTTTGCAAGTGGCCATTCATTTGAGAGGACGTCTTGTTTGTCGCCATGTTCACGTAAAAAAGGATTGTGCAGGAATCACAGTAGAGTGAGGACAAACAAGCGCTTTGTCATTGTAAGAGGTACAGAAGTGAGTGAGTGTGTGCCGGGGCTTACCGCAGTTCACTTCTACTAACGCGTCAGTGCTAAACATACAAACAATTGCACCATAATCTAAGAGTAAAATTAAAATAGCTTTTCCAAACATGGCCAGAATATGCCTTAATATATTAATGTCAACATTGTTAAGTCCCAGAATGATCAAATGAATATGACAGGAAAAATCGGCGTTATTAGGAAACATTGAAGGCGCTAAGTATTAGACTCAAAAGATAAAAATTCGTATGTAACCTCAGTTACATGTAAAAAAACCTTGTGTATGTGACACCAACAAACTATTTCTATTAGTTTACAAGTTACTTACTACAAACCAAAATTGGAACAAAAACCTCCTTATTCATAATAGATGAAGTATCATTTGTATTTGTAATAAAAGTTCTACTTACAACAATCGATTACGTTCATTTTGTAATAAAGATGTATCAAGTTTCCAGACTGTATAATAAATAACTACGGTTACAAGGAATCTTAAAGAGGCAGTTCAGAGGTCGTGTATGTCGGTTTCGTTCTAAAAATTCTAGCCGACAAGGTTTGAATGCAATCGAGCTAAAACTTTTGCAGTAACTAAAGCAAACTTAACTCTATTTATATAAAAATTAAGACGGTTGTAAATTATAAAACAACAGAGACGTTAATGAATATGGGCATGAGAAAGGGACCATTTAGATGCTGCTAACTGTGCCTAGGGTAGTTGATAGCTGATATTTCGTTTCGCAGTCCGTTGCGCCCATATATAAATACGGCCAGAGAGGCAGCAAGAGAGACACTTCGCACCGAGAATCAAACTGTGCGCGTCAGTCAAACGCCTGTGTGCAGTGTGCCTCGGATGACGTCAGAGCTCGGCAGACTTGAATGCGTTTTCTGTAAAAGCAGGAAGTGAACTCGCGAGGACTGAACACCGTCCTGTACCGCTTAGATTTCACTGTTCGTATGTAGAGTAAGTGTATACAAACTCGCGTGCAGAGTGGCGAGCAATTAACTTTTGGTTATTATAAGTCAGAGCGATAGAACCTTCTATTTGAAATTTACCGTAGAGATCACGTGTGAACTGTTAATGGTGTTGTTTCTGATAGGGATATTATTATTATTATTATTATTCTTTCTTTTCTCAGACGTTATGTCTGGTCAAAAATGGAAATTGACGCGGACTTTGAAAAGCATGACTTCCTTTTAACTGTACGGTATATGTTACATTGCATTTAGGAACTTTCGGGTAATTGAACATGTATCAATAATTACAGATTTCTGTAGTTGTATATATAAGTTTGGATGTAGCTGTATTGCGTTGATGTACTGGTGGATATTGTGTGGTATGACTCCTGTAGTTGATAGTATAATTGGTATAATGTCTACTTTATCCTGATGCCACAGGTCCTTGACTTCCTCAGCTAGTTGGATGTATTTTTCAATTTTTTCTCCTGTTTTCTTTTGTATATTTGTTGTATTGGGTATGGATATTTCGATTAGTTGTGTTAATTTCTTCTTTTTATCGGTGAGTATGATGTCAGGTTTGTTATGTGGTGTTGTTTTATCTGTTATAATGGTTCTGTTCCAGTATAATTTTTATTCATCATTCTCCAGTACATTTTGTGGTGCATACTTGTATGTGGGAACGTGTTGTTTTATAAGTTTATGTTGTAAGGCAAGCTGTTGATGTATTATTTTTGCTACATTGTCATGTCTTCTGGGGTATTCTGAATTTGCTAGTATTGTACATCCGCTTGTGATGTGATCTACTGTTTCTACTTGTTGTTTGCAAAGTCTGCATTTATCTGTTATGGTATTGGGATCTTTAATAATATGCTTGCTGTAATATCTGGTGTTTATTGTTTGATTCTGTATTGCAATCATGAATCCTTCCGTCTCACTGTATATATTGCCTTTTCTTAGCCATGTGTTGGATGCTTCTTGATCGATGTGTGGCTGTGTTAGATGATACGGGTGCTTGCCATGTAGTGTTTTCTTTTTCCAATTTACTTTCTTCGTATCTGTTGATGTTATGTGATCTAAAGGGTTGTAGAAGTGGTTATGAAATTGCAATGGTGTAGCCGATGTATTTATATGAGTGACTGCTTGTGTATTTTGCTAGTTTCTGCTCGTTCTAGAAAGAATTTTCTTAAATTGTCTACCTGTCCATAACGTAGGTTTTTATGTCGATAAATCCCCTTCCTCCTTCCTTTCTGCTTAATGTGAATCTTTCTGTTGCTGAATGTATGTGATGTTTTCCATATTTGTGGCATTGTTATCGTGTAAGTGTATTGAGTGCTTCTAGGTCTGTGTTACTCCATTTCACTACTCCAAATGAGTAGGTCAATATTGGTATAACATAAGTATTTATAGCTTTTGTCTTGTTTCTTGCTGTCAATTCTGTTTTCAGTATTTTTGTTAGTCTTTGTCTATATTTTTCTTTTAGTTCGTCTTTAATATTTCTATTATCTATTCCTATTTTTTGTCTGTATCCTAGATATTTATAGGCATCTGTTTTTTCCATCGCTTCTATGCAGTCGCTGTGGTTATCCAATATTTAATCTTCCTGTTTAGTGTGTTTTCCCTTGACTATGCTATTTTTCTTACGTTTGTCTGTTCCAAAAGCCATATTTATATCATTGCTGAATACTTCTGTTATTCCAGTATGTTTAGATCATCCATGTATAGCAAATGTGTGATTTTTTGTGGGTATGTTCCAGTAATATTGTATCCATAATTTGTATTATTTAGCATGTTGGATAGTGGGTTCAGAGCACGGCAGAACCAGAAAGGACGTAATGAGTCTCCTTGGTATATTCCACGCTTAATCTGTATTGGCTGTGATGTGATATTATTTGAATTTGTTTGGGTATTAAGTGTGGTTTTCCAATTTTTCATTACTATGTTTAGGAACTGTATAAATTTAGGATCTACTTTGTATATTTCCAATATTTGTTGTAACTATGAGTGGGATACACTATCAAAAGCTTTTTGGTAATCAATGTATGCGTAGTGTAGCGACCTTTGTTTAGTTTTAGCTTGATATCTCACCTCTGCATCTATTATCTGTTGCTCTTTACATCCTCATGCTCCTTTGCAACAGCCTTTTTGTTCGTCATTTATAATTTTGTTCTGTGTTGTATGTGTCATTAATTTCTGAGTAATGACTGAAGTTAATATTTTGTATATTGTTGGTAGGCATGTTATGGGGCGATATTTAGCTGGGTTTGCTGTGTCTGCTTGATCTTTAGGTTTCAGATAAGTTATTCCATGTGTAAGTGTATCAGGGAATGTGTATGGGTCTGCAATGTAACTGTTAAATAATTTAGTTAGATGTGAATGTGTTGAGGTGAACTTCTTTATCCAGAAATTTGCTATTTTATCTTTTCCAGGGGCTTTCCAATTGTGCATAGAATTAACTGCTCGGGTGACTTCATGTTGCAAAATTACCACTTCAGGCATTTGTGGTATCATCTTGTATGTGTCTGTTTCTGCTTGTATCCACCGTGCATGTCTGTTATGTTGTACCGGGTTTGACCATATGTTGCTCCAGAAGTGTTCCATGTCTGTTATGTTTGGTGGATTGTCTGTTTTAATGTGTGTGTTATCTATTGTCTGGTAAAATCTCTTTTGGTTTGTGTTGAATGATTGGTTTTGTTTCCTTCTATTTTCACTTTTTTGTATCTTCTAAGCCGTTTGGCCAATGCTTGTAATTTCTGCTTCTTTTCATCTAATTTCTCTATCGCTTCTTGTTGTGAGATTTTACCTAAGATTTTTCGTTTTTTTTCTCACATTTCATTTCTTAAAAATTGTGTTAGCTGTCCGATGTCTTTTCTCAGTTTCTCTATTCTGATCTGTAGCCTGTGTTGCCATGCTGGTTTTGTGGGTTTCTTCTGTGTGTTGGTTGGTTCTGATCTCTGCCTAGTGTGTATATTTAGTGTAGCGAGTGCGCCTATATAAACCAGTTGTTGTAACTCTTCCATAGTTGTATTTTCATTTATTTTGTTGTGTATGATTGTGTTGATAGTTGTTATTGTTGTTTAGACTTGTGGGTTATTTGGTGGTCTATGCAAGAATGGTCTAATGTCTGTATTTGTGTCTTTGTATTCTATATATGTCAGCTGAAATTTTTCTTCTATATCTTACATGTGTGTCACTTTGTGTTCTATTTGTGCTTGTTCTGGTGGCTGTCTTAAGATTTCGTTTTCCTCTGATTGTTTAATTGATGCGTGTTGTTCTTTGTTTGTTTGCTCTGGGATGTTTGAGTCCATTACTGTATTTTCTTCTTCTTCTGATTGCACATTATTTTGTTCTAGTATTTGTTGTACTTGTTGTTTGATGTTTTCTAATTCTGACTGGGGTATCCTGTTATTTTTGATTATTACACGGATCTGATCAGCTAGTCGTTATTCTGTTAAAAATTTTAATTCTGGGTATCTGGTAATAAATGTTGTGTATACTTGTGATCTGTATCCAGTTGTGTTGGTTCCTAGGTTTGTTGCTCGGTAATAACAGAACATGAGGTGTCGGTTAACTTCATCTGACCATCTCATCCTCTGTCTTTGTTTTCCTTCTAGGGTGGTTGGGGTAGCATATCCTGCAAAACACCTCTATTTGGATTTAAATCATTTTCCAGCTGGCTAGCAGTGTCGTTACCATTGTGGGCGGGCATAGGGATCAAGCGTCGTCCCCGACCATGACGACGCTTGTCCGAGGCTTCTTTAGTTCTGTCCTGAACCAACTAATCACACTAAAAGGGGGGTTAGCCCTATTAGTGGTTTGTTCCTGTCGTCGCCCTTTACGACTGGCAGAACATACCGAAGGCCTATTCTTTTCCCAGGCCTCCACGAGATATATTATTATTATTATTATTGTTGTTGTTGTTGTTGTTGTTATCATTACTAGGGATAATATTGTATTTTCTGTGTGTGAACTTTTAAGGAATACATCAATCAGTTAGAACTCAAAAGTTTTATTTATAGTCATAATTCCTGATTCTCCAGAGTTAGCAACAGGTAGGAACATTTTCTTTAAGTGAGCACAAAGAATGGTTTTCAGACTACCTCTCTTTAGAAGAAAGAACTTTATGCACAACATCTATGTTTAGGCACTGTCACCTTCAAAGTAACAAGACAGCCTACCTAGTGCTTCTGCCGCTGCTGAAATCTGTCCAGGAAGTCTTCTTTTGGAAGTGTGTCAAGCACCTTCTGCGATTCGCTTTGGATCTCTGCAGTGATGACTAAACAGACGCCTTTGTGTTGAATCTTCAGCTTCGAGAAGATGGCAAAGTATTCCTAATGCACAACACAACGAAAATAGATCAATACGACGAGCATGCATGCATTCGGGTGCACTGTGGCCTGCCTTGCCTATTTCAGCCGTTGAGATGATAAGCCTTCCATTGGAAAGACTATTGTTTTGTCTCTAGTTCGGACGTGTATATCCACGTTTCGCCTCCCATAATGATTCCCGGGATAAAGAATGTGTTATCCATGGCACTCTGACGAAGGTTTGTGCAGACTTCAACGCGGTGCTGCTCCTGGGTCATCATCTTTGGGACGAACCAATGTACTCTCCGTGCGCATACCGGGAGGAGTCATTCCAGATGTGGAAAGGGTCCTCCCGGATGCCATGAAGAGCACAGGGTTCAGCCAGCTGCATGTGGTTGCTCACGTCGGTACCAATGATGTGTGTTGCTTTGGATCAGAAGAGATTCTCTCTGGTTTCGAGCGGCTAACAGAAGTGGTAAAGGCTGCCAGTCTTGGTTGCAATATGAAAGCAGAGCTGACCATTTGCAGCATAGTCGACAAGACCGATTGCGGACCTCTGGTACAGAGTCGAGTGGAGGGTCTGAATCAGAGGCTGAGACGGTTCTGCGACCGTGTAGGGTGCAGATTCCTCGTCTTGTGCCAAAGTGTTGTTGGGTTTCGGGTTCCATTGAATAGGTCAGGTGTCCACTATACGCAGGAGGCGGCTACACGGGTAGCAGGGACTGTGTGGCGTGGACTGGGCGGTTTTTTAGGTTAGAGGGTCTCGGGAAAACACAAGATGGGCTTCAGTCACAAAGGGTGCAGGCTGAACACAGGAAGAACATTGATACAGGAACCATTGGTATAACAGTTGTAAATTGTCGCAGCTGTGTTGGGAAAGTATCAGAGCTCCAAGCGCTAATAGAAAGCACTGATGCTCAAATCGTTATAGGCACTGAAAGCTGGCTAAAGCCGGATATAACCTCAGCCGAAATTTTTGCGAAGAACCTATCGGTGTTCCGAAAAGATGGCTAAACACGGTTGGCGGTGGCGTGTTTGTTGCTGTTACAAGTAGTTTAACTTGTCGCGAAATTGAAGTAGATACTTCCTGTGAGTTAGTATGGGCAGAGTTCATTGTTGGCAAACGGAATAAAATAATAATTGGATCCTTTTACCGACCTCCCAGTTCAGATGATACAGTTGCTGAAAGGTTCAAAGAAAACTTGAATTTGATTTCAAACACGTACCCGACACATACGATAATTGTTGGTGGTGACTTTAATTTACCCTCGATATGTTGGCGGAAATACATGTGTAATTCCGGAGGTACGCATAAAATATCATCCGAAATTGTGCTAAACGCATTCTCTGAAAATTATTTGGAGCAGTTTGTTCATGAGCCCAAGCGAATAGTAAACGGTTGTGAAAACACACTTGACCTCTTAGCAACAAATAATCTTGAGTTAATAACCAGCATCAAAACCGATATAGGGATTAGTGAACACATGGTTGTCGTAGCAAGATTGAATATCGTAATCCCCAAATCCTCGAAAAATAAGCGAAAAATATACCTATTCAGAAAAGCAGATAAAAATTCACTTGACGCCTTCCTGGGAGACAATCTCCACTTATTCCAAATTAATAATATAAGTGTAGACCAGATGCGGCTTAAATTCAAAGAAATAGTATCGGCAGCAGTTGAGAGGTTTATACCAAGTAAACTAACAAACGACGGAGCTGATCCTCCTTGGTACACAAAACGGGTTAGAACACTGTTGCAGAAACAACGAAACAAACATGCCAAATTTAAACAGACGCAAAATCCCCATGATTGGCGATCTTTTACAGAAGCTCGAAACTTAGCGAGGAGTTCAATGTGAGACGGCTATAACAGTTTCCACAACGAAACTTTGTCTCGAAACCTGGCAGAAAATCCAAAGAGATTATGGTCGCATGTGAAGTATGTTAGCGGCAAGGAACAATCAATGCCTTCTCTGCGCGATAACAATGGAGATACTATCGAAGACAGTGCTGCCAAAGCAGAGTTACTAAACACAGCCTTCCGAAATACCTTCACAGAAAACGACGAAGTAAATATTCCAGAATTCGAATCGAGAACAGCTGCCAACATGAGTAACGTAGAAGTAAATATCCTCGGAGTAGTGAAGCAACTTAAATCACCTAATAAAAGAAAGTCTTCTGGTCCAGAATATATACTAATTAGGTTCCTTTCGGAGTATGCTGATGCATTAGCTCCAATCTTAACAATCATATATAGCCGTTCGCTCGACGAAAGATCCGTACCCAAAGACTGGAAAGTTGCACAGGTCACACCAATATTCAAGAAAGGTAGTAAGACTTGGCCCACCACGATAAAATAAGGGAAATCAGAACCTGGTACGGAAAGATATAGGTGTTCATTCTTTCCGCGCGCTATACGAGATTGGAATAATAAAGAATTGTGAAAGTGGTTCCGTGAGCCCTCTGCCAGGCACTTGAATGTGATTCGCAGATCATCCATGTAGATGTAGATGTAGATGAACGTGGCTGCTTCACACTGCTCGCTGAAACCACGTATAAGGAATGCCTGTCGTGGTCCACATGACACACTGGCAATGTCAGCGATGATTGGATTGTCCTGTGCTGATCCTCGTGCACAAGCTGCACCTGTTGGCGTGTTACAGAGCTAGTCTCGAAATTCCTTGATACCCACGCATAGGTCAGCAACTTTTTCTACAGCCCTCCCTCACACTCCCTGCCTTATATATCCAGTATCCCATTTCACCCGATATAAGCCTTCAACTCAGTCGGCCTGTAGTGCCCATAGAATAGTCAGGCACTACAGTGTATCTGTGAGAGCGTACATCTGTCTGTAACTGTGTGTGTGTGTGTGGCCTTGCATTATTTATATAATGAGGCGACAAAAATCATGGGATAGCGATATACACATATACAGATGGCGGTAGTATCGCGTACACGAGGTATAAAAGGGCAGCGCATTGGCGGAGCTGTCATTTGTACTCAGGTGATTCATATGAGAAGCTTTCCGACGTGATTATGGCCGCACGACGGGAATTAACAGACTTTGAAAGCGGCATGGTAGTTCGAGTTGAAATTGGACATTCTATTTCGGAATTATTTAGGGAATTCAAATATTCCGAGATCCAAAGTGTCAAGAGTGTGCCGAGGATACCAAATTTCGGCGATAGCTCTCACCATGGCAATGCAGTGATCGATGGCCTTCACGTAATGACGGAGAGTAGCGGCATTTGCGTAGTGTTGTCAGCGCAAACGGACAAGCAACACTGCGTGAAACAACCGTAGAAATGAATGCGGGACGTGCGACGAACGTATCCGTTACTAGGACATTGCAGTGAAATTCAGCGTTAATGAGATACGGCAGCAGATGACTGATACGAATGCCCTCGGTAGCAACACAATATCGGCTGCAGCGTCTCTCTTGGTCTGTTGACCATATCGGTTGGTCGCTTAGACGACTGGAAAACCGTCCTGATTTCAGTTGGTAAGGGCTGGTGGAATGGTTCGAGTGTGACGCAGGCCCCACGAAGTCATGGACCCAGGTCGTCAACAAGGCATTTTGCAAGCTGGTGGTAGTTCTGTAATGGTGTACGTTGTGTTTACGTGGAATGGGCGGGGTCCTGGTTGTGTTAGGCTACGTTGAGACAATTTACAGCCGTTCATGGACTTGACGTTCCCAAGCGACGACGGAATTTTTTTGGGTGACAATGCTCCATGTCACCAGACCAGAATTGTTCGTGATTGGTTTGAAGAAGATTCTGGACAATTCGAGCGAATGATTTGGTCACTCAGATCGCCCGACACGAATCCCATCGAACATTTATGGGTCATAATCGAGAGATCAGTTCGTGCACAAAATCTTGCACTGACAACACCTTCGCTATTGCGGACGGCTATAGAGGCAGCACGGCTCAATATTTGTGCAGGGGGCTTCCAGCGACTCGTTGAGTCCATGCGCCAGCCGGGGTGGCCGAGCGGTTCTAGGCGCTACAGTCGGGAACCGCGCTACCGCTACGGTCGCAGGTCCTTTCCTTCTTTTTTTCCTCTTCTTTTTCTTTTTTTCATTTGTGTTTAGGGCGCTCAACTACTAAGGTCATTAGCGCCCAGTCACAAACGTTAGTGCACTAATAGCGTAGGAAAACGCAAGAGGGCAACATCAGAAAGTACTTAGAAGGACACAGAGAAACAAAATAAAAGAGTTAGATCTCTTTGGACAAGTCCGTCAGTGTAATAAAACGAAGGACACAAGCAGCTGCTCGAGCGTCATCAGCTAAAAGGTCCTGTAAGGTAGAAGGTAGACACAGGACAATATGAGGGTGTATGAAACGGGGACAGGACAATAAAACATGGTGCACCATCAATGGATGACCACAGGGGCACTGCGGGGCGGGGTCACCAGACAACAGGTAGCGGTGGCTAAATCGCCAATGCCCAATCCGCAACCTGGCCAAAATGACTTGCTCTCGCCAGGAAGGGCGTGAGGAGGTCGTCCGAGCCGTCGGGATCGGTTTGATGGCCCTAAGCTTATTTTCATGGAGAGAGGACCAAGCCTCATCGCACAATGATGAAACGCAGCGACAAAGAACCCCACGAACATTAGTTGATGGGACACAAAAGGAAGCTGTCCGAGGCAGGAGGACAGCAGCCTTGGCCACAGCATCAGCAGCTTCGTTCCCGGGCACACCAACGTGGCCAGGAATCCCCAAAAAAGGACACGAGCGGCAGTATCAGCTAGCGACTGAAGGGACCGTTGAATTCGTTGCTCGAGAGGGTGGTCCGAATATGGGTCACGGAGACTCAAAGAATCAGAGCAGATGGCATAGGGAGAATGACGATGGCGGCGGATATACTGAACATCCTGATAGAGAGCAAAAAGCTCAGCTGTAAACCTTGAACACTGGTCAAGGAGCCGGTATTGAAAGGTATGGATGTGTGTGATGTCCTTAGGTTAGTTAGGTTTAAGTATTTCTAAGTTCTAGGGGACTGATGACAGCTGTTAAGTCCCATAGTGCTCAGAGCCATTTGAACCACTTGAGTCCGTGCCACGTCGAGTCGCTGCAGAACGCTGGGCACACGGAGGTCCGACACGATATTCACAAGTATCGCGTGACTTTTTTTCACCTCAGTGTATTCCACCACGCAGTCGCGATGTTTATACTGTCAGCGAGTCGGTGGACGACATCCCTGTGCCTGTCCGGGTTGCAGAGGCTGAAGCCAGTGGAGCTGGTGGACGACGAGGACTGGCTGAGCAGCGACAGCGACGAGTGCGACGTGCCTCCGCCGGAGGAGCGGGCGCGCCGGCGCACGGCGCTGGTGCTGGACTTCGGGCGCGAGGCGGGCGGCACGGACGCGGCGCGCTGCAGCCTCTTCTGCCGGCTGCCGCCGCACCTGCTGCCCCCGCCGGCCGCCGCCAGGCCCGGTCAGCACGCGGCCGCTCGCCGCACTCAGAGTCTCCGACTATTCCACTTACCGAGTTGGACGTGCCATCAGAAAGTTTGGGAAAAGCTGTGCTATGCTTCGTTTCATCTTTAGTTACGTCACCAAATTCTCGTGACGATGTACGAAAAGTTCACGAGATTCTATTTCTTGATGTCCTCGATGGTGAGTGTTTAGCGGAGGTGAGGGTATCATCTGGAGTGCCCCAGGGAAGTGTGGTAGGTCCGCTGTTGTTTTCTATCTACATAAATGATCTTTTGGATAGAGTGGATAGCAATGTGCGGCTGTTTGCTGATGATGCTGCGGTGTACGGGAAGGTGGCGTCGTCGAGTGACTGTAGGAGGATACAAGATGACTTGGACAGGATATTTGATTGGTGTAAAGAATGGCAGCTAACTCTAAATATAGATAAATGTAAATTAATGCAGATGAATGGGAAAAAGAATCCTGTAATGTTTGAATACTCCATTAGTAGTGTAGCGCTTGACACAGTCACGTCGATTAAATATTTGGGCGTAACATTGCAGAGCGATATGAAGTGGGACAAGCATGTAATGGCATGTAATGGCAGGGGAAGGCGGATGGTCGTCTTCGGTTCATTGGTAGAATTTTGGGAAGATGTGGTTCATCTGTAAAGGAGACCGCTTATAGCACGCTGGTGCGACCTATTCTTGAGTACTGCTCGAGCATTTGGGATCCCTATCAGGGCGGATTGAGGGAGGACGTAGAAGCAATTCAGAGGCGGGCTGCTAGATTTGTTACTGGAAGGTTTGATCATCAAGCGAGTGCTACGGAAATGCTTCAGGAACTCGGGTGGGAGTCTCTAGACGAAAGGAGGCGTTCTTTTCGTGAACAGCTTCTGAGGAAATTTAGAGAACTAGCATTTGAGGCTGACTGCAGTACAATTTTACTGCCGCCAACTTATATTTCGCGGAAAGACCACAAAGATAAGATAAGAGACATTAGGGCTCGTACAGAGGCATACAGGTAGCCATTTTTCCCTCATTCTGTTTGGGAGTGGAAGAGGGAGAGAAGATGCTAATTGTGGTACGAGGTACCCTCCGCCAAGCACCGTATGGTGGATTGCGGAGTATGTATGTAGATGTAGATGAAGATGACGTTACCAGTGTTCGACAAGAGAGAAACTTTTTTGACGCTCCGTTTAAATGAATAGATTAAACGAAGCAAATCTTAGGACTGCATCATATTTCCATGTCCTCCAAATTGGAACTCTATCACACATCTCCAACAAGAGATAATTTGAGTTAAATACACTCTAAGACTAAAAAAGAAGCGCCGCGAATAAATTATCCGAATGCAACGAAAATATTTAGATGTAATGGACATGTAACGACAAACGAAGTATTACGATTTCAGAAAAGCTGGAGGATTTATTCAAGAGCAAGAGCTTCACATATTGAGCGAGCCAATAACGCGTTGGTCCACCGCTTACGCAAGCAGTTATGCAGCTTTGCATTCATTGATACTGTTCTTGAATTGACCACCTGAGAGAGATCGGGCCAAATTATGTCCAGTTGCCGCGTTAGATCGTCAAAATCACGAGATAGTTGGAGGGCCCCGTCCATAACAACCACACCTTGGCCAGCTAGGTCGCCAGATCTCTCCCCAGTTGAGAAGGTTTGGAGCATTATGCACAGGGCTCTGCAACCATGTGCGGACTTTGACGATCTAATGCGGCAATTGGACAGAACTTGCCACGTTATCCCTCAGGAGGACATCCAGCTACTCTGTCCGTCAATGCCAGGCCGAACAACTGCTTGCACAAGGGCCAGAGGTCGACCAATGCGTTATTGAATTATTGAATTTGTGTAGCTGTTTCTCTTGAATAGATCATGCAATTTTTCTGAAATTGCAGTGATTTGTTTGTCTCTGGACGAACGTTACATCTACTGGTTTGCGTCCCACACGGATAATTTCTTCGTAGTACATCCACTCGCACGTCAAAAGCTGAGGGGCCACCCGTTCGCTTTCACTACGAGAAACACAACGATCGGTTTGTAATAAACCTACTATTACGTTTCCAGATGAAACTTCTAAATTTTTCTGGCATAACAAGAACGTTATGATGAGTAATATAGAAACGGAAACTTAGGAGTTTGTAAGAAAGACGAATAGCGATATGAAATATGCTGTCGCTTTCTCCCAGTCTTCAGACCTGCTTCTTTGATGGCGGATGCAACTGCGAACAGAATTTTATTATTATTATTATTGTTATTATTGCTGACAACATCTGGGCCCATAACAGTTTTATTCGGTTTGAAATTGCAGTGATCAGATGAGAATCTAATGAGTATCTCCGTATATTTTTTTCAGTTGGCCAACATCTTATCTACAGTGCATACAGACTTTTACAGAGTGACTCACACTCACGGCAGCTCAACTATTCCATCCTGTCCACACAAAGTCGAGAATGTTATAAATCAGTATAACTAAACTATACTCACAGATTCGGACGGCTGATGAATTCACGAATCCAATGACCGGAACCAGGGGACGATTGTACATACAAGGGTTTGACAGAAATGTGGGAATACCACTGGAAATGCATGCTTGAGCATATGTGTTGATGCTAACCAAGTCTGCAGGTTGCGCTGTTGTATTTCACCGCGAACGGTACCTGTTCGATACGTTGCAAGTGCCCGTCGTGAATAGAACAGTGTTCTGTGTAACTGTGAGTGCATTATGTCGGAACCAAGTGAATTCGAACGTGGCTAAATTGTTGATGCTCGCATGGAGGGTGCTTCCGTACCCAAGAGAGTTGAAGTGTATGGTGTTTCAAGAGGCATCGTGTCAAACACTTACACTGTATGCCTGGAAAGCGGAAAGACATGTAAGTCAAAATGCGGATAAAAGTGTGTGGTGACTGATTGTGGCAGGTGGTACTGAAGCGGATTGTGGCGAAAAATAAGAGGGCGAAAGCAGCAAAAGTCACTGAAAAACTTTATGTCGCACTCGCGAATCCTGTCAGTACCAAAAGAACACAAAGGGATCTCCTTAAGCAGGGAATTTCAGGGCAATTGAAATTCCAAAACCACTCATTAGTGATGCGAATACCCGTAACAGGAAAACATGGTGCCAGAGCCTTAAAACATGGACTATGGAGCAATGGAAACTCATTTCGTAGGATGAATCTTGTTCCACATTGTTTCCGATTCTGGCTTGAGCTCATGTCCCAAGATTGAAACAGGGCGCGGGTTCGGTGTTGATTCGCGCAGGTATATAGTGGTATTCCATGCGCCCCGTGGTAACTTGCGAGGTCATTTTACTTCCAAGCATCATATGACTACTTCAGCCGATCAGTTGTATCCCATGGCACAATGTTGGTTCTCGAATAGCGAAGCCGTATTCCAAGACGAGAGGGTCCCGGTTCAAACAGCCCACATCGCCCAGGACTGGTTCGTGTGCATGAGGATGAATTGTCGGATGTCCCGTGGCCACCACAGTCACCAGATCTCAACGTTATTGAGACTTTGTGGTCTACTTTGGAGATAATGGTGCATGATCGCTATCCACCTCCATTTCGCCACCTTTTTGCCGGAAGAATGGTATAAGATCCCCTTGAAAACCATACGGGTCCTATATTTATCCATTCCGAGACGAATGGAAGCTGCCTTGAATGCCAACAGTTTTTCTACACCATATTGCACATCGAAAGTGTCGTGCTTTTGGTGTTTGTATATATTTTTTCCACCCCTCTATGTTAAGTAACTACCTAGGACACAGTACGTGGTCCTCGACGGCGGGTGTTCGTCAGAGACAGGGGTACCGTCAGGAGTGCCCCAGGGAACTGCGATGGGATCATTTTTGTTCTCTGTATACATAAATGACCTGATGTACAGAGTGAGCAGTAATTTACGGTTGTCTGCTGATGACGCTGTGGTGTGCGGGAAGCTGCCGTGCCGGCCGCGGTGGTCTCGCGGTTCTAGCCGCGCAGTCCGGAACCGTGCGACTGCTACAGTCGCAGGTTCGAATCCTGCCTCGGGCATGGATGTGTGTGATGTCCTTAGGTTAGTTAGGTTTAAGTAGTTCTAAGTTCTAGGGAACTGATGACCACAGCAGTTGAGTCCCATAGTGCTCAGAGCCATTTGAACCATTTGAAGCTGCCATCGTTGAATGACTGTAGGAGTATGCAAGACGGCTTAGACAAAATTTTTAGTTGCTGTGATGAGTGGCAGCTTGGTCTAAATGTGGAAAGACGCAAGTTAATGCGGATGTATAGGAAGGACAGTTCTGTAACGTTAGAATGCATCATTAGTAGGTGGCAGCTTGACACAGTCACTTCGATTAAATACCTAGCCCGAATGTTACACAGCGATATAGAATGGAATGAGCACATCAGGACTGTAGTAGGGAAGACGAACGCACGGCTTCGTTTTATTGCAAGAATTTTGGGAAAATGTAGCTCATCCATGGAGACGGCGTATAGAACGCTAGTCTGTCCCACTCTCGAATACTGCTCGAGTGTTTGGAATCCCCACCACGTCAGATTAAGGCCGTGTTCTATGCAAGCGACAGAAGCGAGCGACTTCTGGATACGCGACACTCCAGCGACAAGCAACAACATTGGGCGAAAACCTTGGGTGTCCTGCGTGCGAGCCACCATTTCGCGCTACAAGATGGCTGCTTAGAGCCAACCAGCTGTTTCTATAAAACGGCGTCCTGAACCTGTAAAATACTGTGGCTGGAGAGTAAGGCTACAGAATTAGGTTTACTTAAGGAAATAAAGCGAAAAGGAATGCTGTGCATGAAATTTACAAAGGGAGGAATCTCCATGGAGAATTTCATAAGTATCGTCATCTACGAAGATCACCAGACAAGTTCTTCGAATACATGTGAATGAGCAGAGGAACATTCGTCTGTCTCATCAATAAATTAAATACGAATGTTTTTTTACATTATCAAGAGTTTTTAACAGCCAATAAATGCGGAAGAATGACTACTACATGACTAATTACGCTAAATACGAACATAAGCACACAGATTAATACCAACTATCAATAGTTAGCTGTGGTAGAGGGGGTTCGATACAGTTCATAATTATGGTTGAGGAAAGGGTCTTGGGTTCGATTCCCAGCCGTTCTTACATTTTTTACTGACTCAGTTACGATTCTGTAGAGTAAGTTTTATGTATACCGTTTCACTGCATCGCTAAGTATATTTTTAAGCTCTTGCCAAAGAACTTGATCTTCACACCTATCCCAGTATATCACACACATTTAATTCCTAATAAATTACAATGAACGATGAAATTTAACAGATATTTGATGTTGCGAACGTAATTTATCAGCAGTCAGTGTTAAGACCAAGCATTTCAGTTACTCTAAATAGTCTGTAAAATTAAAGCTTACAAAATTTTTGAAAGGAAAGTCAAACGTTTTTTGTAATGATTTGTCTAAAAGTATGAAATACAAAATATTAGGGAAACGTTTGGTGCATCTCATTTTCTGTTCATGATTTCGAGCATCATTCAAAGGCATGTAGAACATTTCCCTGATCTATTTATTCCTTTTACACAAATCATTTCATGAAATATTTGACTGATTTCTTTCATTTTTAATTTCAAGTTTTATTCAGATCTTACTGACTCCTCGTTTGCCTTCCTATCATACTTGATTCGAAGGAAGCCTTCTTGACATTTAAATACCGCACCAATGTATCTTTCTATGTGCAATATAGCTAGGTCTTGAACAGATTACATTTTTGACACTTCATTTACAGCAGCTTTTCGTGAAATATTTCAATTGTTCCTCAGTTTATTAATTAAGTTGTCGTTCATTACCCTTATTACTTTCAAGCATTTTAATATTTTCATGCCATTACTTTCAAGCATTTTAATATTTTCATGCCAAACTAGACCTCATGCTGGGGTCACTTTGATACCCCGTTTACCTGTTTCTCTCCCTTTGTTTGGTTATGAAAATTTGGACAGAACCTCATGGTGTAAGTTATAGGGAGTCTTGTTTTCTCTCTGTGCACGCGTTTACACAAACGTATCGAGTGTTAATCATATGATAAAATAGTCATTTCCAAAATTCGTCGTTTCGTTATCTTGAACCTTTTATGAGATACGACGATTTTTACGACCACTTGACTCCTGAAGCGCAGGAAAGGTTCGAACGCGCCGCGAGCGACCCGTCCGTGGATATAACAACCAATATCTCAAGAATGAAAAGAGATATCACTCCGGCCTCAACTTTAGATACAATTTAGATATATTGGTTACATTTCATACGCAGTAATGTATGGCCTTAAATGAACTATACGGAAAGTCTACACAATGTGATTTTACCTCTGCAAATTCTTAAAAATTTCGTGCAGCCATGTACTCAATTTTGTGCAGCACAGTAACTATGACGAATAACGAAAATAAATTCTGACCTTTATCATTTAAGGATATGAAGCCATAGGTTGCGTAAGAATCGAATTTTTTTCACCGAATAGTTTTCTTAAAATCGGATGTTAACAAATTCATAGCTGCCGTCGCGTCCACTCCGCTGCTTTGCCAAGAAGACACGTGGCTGTCGCTCTGTGTCGCGCGTGCTACAGCGACAAGATTCAAACGCGTTTGAATTCAAACGTCGCCAGTTGCAGCGGAAGAAAGGCAGCGACACAGATGTCGCTCACGTAGGACACTTCCGTAACTACACTTGCGGTTGTGTTTTGTCGTCTGAAGCTGTCGCTCACGTAGAACACGGCCTAAGGGAAGACATCGAAGCAATTCGGAGGCGTGCTGCTAGCTTCGTTACCGGTGAGTTCGATCAGCACGTAAGTACTACGGAGATGCTTCGTGAAATCAAAAGGGAATCCCTGGAGGGAAGACGATACCATTTCTGTAAGGCACTATTGCCCAAATTTGGAGAACCGGCATTGAGACCGACTGTAGAACGATTCTGTTGTCGCCAACGTACATTTTGCCTGAGAAACATGAATATAAGATGCGAGAGATTAGGGCTCGTTCAGAGGCATATAGATAGTCGTTTTTCCGTCGCCCTGTTTGCGAGTGGAACAGGAAAGGAAACGACTAGTAGTGCCATAAGGTACCCTCTGCTAAGCACTGTACGGTGGTTTGCGGTGTATGTCTGTAGATAAACTTGGCATGCAAGTCTCTCCCAGTAAATTAATTATGCACGAAATTCTGAAACTGCCAATGTCTTGTGTAAGGTTCAAAAATGGCCCTGAGCACTATGGGACTTAACATCTGTGGTCATCAGTCCCGTAGAACTTAGAACTACTTAAACCTAACTAACCTAAGAACATCACACACATCCACGCCCGAGGCAGGATTCGAAACTGCGACCGTAGCGGTCGCGCGGTTCCAAACTGAAGCGCCTAGAACCGCTCTGCCACCAGCGGGCGGCCTTGTGTAAGGACAGGACTATCTGACAGTGATGTCGGAATAATCAAGTGTTTACTAACAATCAATCTTATTAAAACTACTCGTTCTCCGTTAGGAGAAGCTGTTTCCGTTCAAATTTTCTTCATGGCGCACTGCGGTCGTGGAGCGAGTAGCGTATCTACTGTCCTCGCATTGGCGCCACGTTGGGATGAAAAACTTAAAGTTAGGAAAATCCTCGTCCCCATCCCAGACATCTAACCGGAATGGGTTGGTGCAGCTTCCTTCTAAATGCGGATTATACTTTTATCCGTGGATACACACTACCCATGCTATAAAATGGCCGGAGACATTGCACTCCACCTCATTCCTCTCATTTCTTGCTCAGCCGTGTCTCACTTTTCCTCATTCATTTACCGTGGCTTATTCGTTCTCTGCTAACGTGTACCGCGTCCCAGCAGACTGATCTCCATTACCCTGGCGTCAGACGTGTAGAGTCCGCTCCGGCTTTTACTTCCGTCGTGTCAGAGGAATATGGAATAGAGAGACACCAGTACGGAGGCCATTCACGCCTGCTGGGCACCCACATCCTGTCGCTAAGCTGTTAAGCGCTATTATGGCGCATGCTGTTCCCTGCAACATACCTGTAGCACTTTCATGCCCAGTTAACAACCCACCTTTCTCTCTCTGCTTCTGCCCACGGCCTTGCCGCTGTGGCAACACTGGTTCCCATCAGATCACTTAGGGAAGTGCTGTCGGGCTTGGATGGAAGAGCGTCCGCGCTGCCGAGCGGTGTTTGCAAATTGGGTGTACTCAGTCCTTGTGAGGCGAACTGGGAGCTACTTGATTGAGAAGCAGCGGCTCCGGTTACAAAAACTGACAACGGCCGGTAGAGCGGTGTGCTGACCACATGCCACTCATCCGCATCCACTGACGCCTTTCGGATGACACGGCGATCGGTCAGTGCCGTTGGCCTTCTCTCTCTATTACTTCGTTTCCGCAACTCACCGTCTCCTATGCCAGTCGCTTCCGCCACAGCGGTCAGCTGGTTTCTGGGCCGTGTGCACTAGTCATTTCCGTGTAGTGCTTACCAGGGGGCACTGTGGTTGCTGGTCCTACGCTCCCATGCATTTGTTTCACGTGGGTGAGATTCCCAATGACTGACTGGATCGACTGCCACACATTTACATTTCCATAATTATCTGGTGAAACTTGTTGAATAAATTTAGAAAATTATCAGCAACAGAAGAGGATTTTTATACTATAAATCTTTCTATGTAGCCCCCTCCCCGCCTTCACCAGGAGCATCTGAGATTTAAACTACAGGGCTATTCCAAATTAGCAATCTAAATGAAATGGTATATAATTTCAAAACCGCTGACTGATTATTATCCGGGAGTTCTTCAAACCTCTCGCCGTTTCCTCAAGTTTCAGTCCTACGCTTCTGAATGTGACTCCATTCGCTCTTTATGCGGAAGCAGTGCATGATCGCACCACCAATGCAGACATACAGCGGCGCGGGATCTGCTAAGAGTTGCTTTTGGTACCACAAAACGCAGTCGCCAGTTATAAGAAGACGCTTAGGAACGGAGTATCACAAAGCTCCGCCATAGGCAAATACTGTAAAAGCATAGTTTGTGGTAAGAGGTTGTGTAGCATATCGAGAGAAAGGCCAAGGTCGCCCACGGGTAGCAGGCTCCGGCACATGTGCGAATAACTCTCGCACAAATGGGATATCTGGTGTGTGAGAAGTGAAAGCCACATGGAACATTTGTAGAAAGATGCATGATGCTCTTTCAGTTTCAGAAATGAGAATAAATTGGATCAAGTAACTAAATCTTCTGCACGATTAGGTACCTAATTGAGAGTAGAGGAAGAGGTGCAAATCTAGAATAGCATTATTAATGTGAAATACTATGATTTCTCGCCTTGTAAGTGCTCTGCTTTGGTTAGATGTTTAAAAACTACGTTCAGCAACTATAGACTGCTTTGGGATGCATTCGTCTTACAGTTGGCAGGCATTGCGAATGAGTGAAGCCATTTTAACGGATTTACTAGGAGACATAATTGTTGCAGAATGCTGGTTTTCATTTTCACTCTTGTCATAATACATAAGTTGTTAATAAGTTTTGTTAACAGACGTCTAGCTAATAGATTAAGCCGTAAAATGGCCTATTTAAATTTAATTTTCTCTTTCATTTGCGTTTCTGAATTTCAAGAGGGCTGTGTATCTAACATGGATGCTAGTATTCCTTATTTGTACCACCGAACGAAGTGGCGCAGTGGTTAGCACATTGGACTCGCATTCGGGAGGACGACGGTTCAAATCCGAGTCTGGCCATCCTGATTTAGGTTTTCTGTGCTCTCCCTAAAATCGCTTCAGCCAAATGGCCGGATGGTTTCTTTGAAAGGGCACGGCCGATTTCCTTCCCCATCCTTCCCAGATACGATGGGACCGATGGTCCCTTCTCTCCAAAATCAACCAACCGATCATATCTGTACCGTAGTATTCCATATTCCTACCGTACTTTCACAACGTGTTTTACTTATAGGAATTGCTTAATAAATGACTTCACAATCTCGAAAGCAGTGGGATGAGTCCGCTACGTGAATAGCAATTAAAAATGTTAGAGAAAAGAAAGAGGGCCACTCCAGAAATATGGATGTTATAAATTTCGCACGTAAAACCATGTCAAAAGCTTGTGTCTGCCCCTTCATGCTTTCCACAAGATGCACGCGCTGTGTGGAACTTTCGTGAGTCATTTAAAAGCTGATGAGCGTGTGGACGAGGGAAAATGCAGGTCTCCATGGACATTGGCGAACTGAATGGGAGGGTCTACCTCAAGTGCTAGACAGGGGAGGTAGCAGTCAATGGGTTTAGGGTGACAGGAATATACCCTTTAAACTCCCAGTTTTCACGGATGCAGATTTCATTGCCAGCAACGGAGGAATAATTAGGGATTTGCCTAATGACACAGCCAACGAACCATCTGCAGGAGTTGTGGATTGTAAAAGTGGAAAGGCTAAGGTTGAAGTCAAGGGAGGAACATCTGCTGCTACATCTGAAATTACACCTTGACAAATATCGCCCATTGCAGGGAAGAAAAGTAGGTCCTTTAGCAATTCTAACCTTGTCTCCATACAAGAGATCTTTTGAAGTACCGACGACTGCAACAAAAAAACCAGAGATAAAGAAGCAGAGGCCACAAAAGCGTAGGAATCAAGAATCATCTGGTTCTGAGGATGATGGTTATTGGTTATAGAATGGAAGATGATTCATCCTCCATTAGTAGCGTTCTGGACAACAGTGTACCAACTAATGAAGATGGCAATTGTCTCTTTTGTTTCAGTATATTTTCGCAGAACGAGGCAGAAGAATGAGCTAAATGTGGGCGCACACAGAATGTGCACATTACGTTAAGGGGACACGCCATTGAATGGGCTGTTTTTTTAGCATTATCTTCAGTCTCACAGTGCAACTGATATATAAATGAGAGATAGCTCAAAACCCTTACACACAATTAGGGTCATTAGTCAAAGCATTTCCAAAAAAGTCATTGAATTATTTATTATATTTTGGTGCTGACAACAATATTTATAATAGTATAAAAAACGGAACACTATTTCACTGTGGAACACTATTTCACTGTGGTACCATTTTCTTTGGAACCACTGATTGCACAGCTTGCAAAAAGAGACAGAGTATAGTCAACATTCACATAAGTGTTTCATGCCTCCAATTTCCTTCCGTGATGCTGATCTGTGAAAAAGACAAGTAATTTATTTTACTACAACTAAAATGTTTAAAAATGTAGCTAAAATATCACCGACATCATCATCATGTTATAAATGTTTCAGGAAATAGTAGGCAAGGGAAGCAGAAGAGGTCATTATAAATATCTCTACCAATTTTTGTGAGTTTAACGTCAGTAATTTAGGAGAAAAGTGTACCTGAATTATGAAAATTCAAGATTTCAGTAAATCGCAAAAGAAGATTTACAGATTTATTAACTTAGCACTATGCTCGTATAGAACATTCCAGCTGCATACCCCAGTTGTCCTCCTGTTTCCTTATCCTCCATACGATTTCTCTTCATTCTTTTCTTTATCCTTGACTCCTTGGTAGCAGCTTCTGCAGCTGTCTCTGCTTCAGTTACCCACCGCTTATCAATAGCAGTTAGAGCTGAAGCCATATTCCTTCCCACCTGGATGTTCAATTTCTTCATAACATTGATCCTTGAAATTGCACCATCATTGAATGTTATTATTGCAGCCATTACACCAAACTTCAGCTCTGTCAGCCCAACAAATACAGTTTTGGGTATTCTCTCCCATATACAGCTGTTGAAGCTTTCATTTTCATTCTGAGAGATACCGTGCATACATTTCCTAAATAGATTTTTATTTGCCAGATCCCTATATATAATTACTTGCTTCACAACAAGTGGTAAGGAATGCTTGTGGATATATTGAATGCCTGTAGCATTGCTTAACCAGTACTTACACCACGAATCTTTTTGGACACAAACCATGCTGTGGGGTTTCATCTGTTGACACTCTGTGAAACCATGTTGCCCAAACATCTCGTCTCATGTTCTCCAAATCTCCTACGTTTCTCCTTATTGCTGGTACACAATACTGAGTCAAAGAATCAATTTCACTTTTTGTAAGACAATCTAGACCACCTATGTGTTTTCCATCTGACAGTTTTTTTTCCACTGAAGTCTTCACATAATTTTCTCAGCCGAGCTCCCATTCTTTTTTGTACATGCCCAACACATTCAAGCTTTTATATCAGTGTGTCCCCATATAGTCTGTCATTAACAACAGTAGTGTGTCCTTTACAGTTTCCATCCACAAGGTAGCCTATCTACCTCACACCACGACTGGCCTCTCATCTTCTAAAAATGTTTAGAACTCCTTTCGTTTCGATGTTTCCACGTGGGCCATCAATGTTCTTTACACAAACATGGGTGCCAATAAATTTACTTGAACAATCCTAGCAATGCTTTGTTAGACATTCATAATCTAGTGTCTTACCAGTTTCAATAGATGTCGCAGTTACAACCCCGTTCAGAGAAGTATGGCCTCTCTTTGCCAAGATCCTGCAAATGCTTCTACAATGTCTGTATTCTCAGACAATGCTACTACTTCTTCTGCTGCTCTTTTCATTGAATGTTCACATACACCATATAAAGCATTATGTGTCAATTTATTGTATCTGTCAAACCTCAGTGGAGGTGAAGGCAAATCTACCACTGCACAAAAAGACTGGGCGGTTCTCTTTCCCCTTCCAATACATTGCATTGCATAAGCGAGCTGAATATTTACACTGTAATGTCGACTATCAGTTACTGGCGATGTCCTAGTATCACTGTGCATCTTACACGAATTACAAGCAATCACTAACCGACTTGAAAGACCCTTCCTTGCTGAAATTTCCTCAGAAACATCAATACTATCTTCACAATTGCAGTACATACATTTCACAGCATTCTTCAAAGGTCTTGACAGCATATTTAGGTTCTCTATAACATTTCCGCCGTTATTGCTGCTCACAATACTACTAGCCTAGTTCTTATTACATTCAGAAAGCGAATGTTTATTTCTAGAAGCACTGTCTGTAGACACAGTTCCTGCAGGCGACTTTTGAAGCAACTGATGTGTATTATTTGATTGTGTTTGGAACTGGTTGCCACGAAACTTTCGTTTGGGGCTAAATTTTTTTACGCTCGGCAATTGTACCACTAGAAACACACACACAGAAACAAAACAACACACAATAACTACAAAACCACACGTGTTTGACATTCCGAAACCGTATATTCTCAGATCTTTGTTTACATTCGAACGATAGCCTTCTAGACATGCCTGTACTTTGGTTCCAGGAGTCAGTGCCTTCTAGAATACACCTGTGTTAACGATCTGTAACTAACGATGGGAAAAACGGAAGAACAAAATAATGGTCTTAAAAATGGGAAAACTAAAAAACATCCCGGACAAATCCAGAGAACATAAAATCAAAATTATCATATTTCAGGAATCATGATATACAGATGAAAATTCTTTTGATTTAGAAGGATACAGGTTATACAAAGGAAATCCTGGAAAATGAGCCATGGCAAATTGTCCACAATTCGGAACTGCATTTTTAGTAGATAAATCAATACTTGATTCAGTCATGACTTTCAAATCTTACTCAGGTCAGCTCTCCACACTGACAATAAAATCAGCTAATAAGGTTTACACTGTAATCAATGGATGTGCACCAACTAACATCACTAACAAAAACAAAGTAGAAGAATTCTGGAACAAATTAGATAATATTCTCCAAAAAATTCCAAATAACCATATCAAAATCCTTATGGGCGATTTCAATGAACATATTGGCAAAGAAAAGAAATATCGATATTGGGTAGGTAAATGGTCAGGACATACAAAGACCAACCGGAATGGCATGCAACTCACTGAAATTTGAAAAAACCATGCCCTATTTTTCAAATCGACATTTTTCAAGAAAAGAGCCTCAAAAAAAAACTTGGATCTCACCTAATTCATCACTAGGTAAATATCAGTTGGATCATGTAATGATCTCCCACATAAATACAATAGAAATCATGAAACTTAAAGTCCTTAACGGACTAGACCTACATTCTGACCATTACCCAACAAAATTCTCCCTAGCTGTCATTACCGGAAAAAGAAAATTTAGTAAGAAATCTCCACGCCGTAAATATGATGTACAAAAGATAATGGTAATGAACAATTTACAGAAGAAACACAAAATTTAAAACCACAAAATTGGCAACAACAGCTAGCAGGACTTTTAAAAGCAGCAGAAACTGTAGCACCAAAAACAAGAACATGTAAACACCCATGGTGGACAGATGAGTGTGAGCAAGTGATAAATCTCAGACAACAGGCGTGGCAAAATTGGTTGTGCAGCAAAAATCAAAAGACTCTGGAAGATCTCAAAGATACTAGGAAAATAGTCATAAAAGCAAAACAAACAGTCCATAAACAACACAAAGACAAAAAATTGCAAGACATTGAAGATAATTTCAAGAAAAACAATTCCTGAAATTTCTAGAGAGTATTCAAACAAAAATTAACAAAGTACTCTCCTCCACCATTCCAATTCAAAAATGAACATGGAGAAACTGCCCATACCATACCGAAAACGCTGAAATTCTTACAAAATACTTTTCTAAATTACTGAACTGTGGAAAGCCTGCAGAAAAATTTGAGTTCCATCATACACAACGAAACCCAGACTCAAAGCCACCAAACTTACACGAGCTTAAAGAGATAATTCAGTCACTGAAAAATAACAAAGCATCAGGTGAAGACCAAATCATCGCAGAATTATAGAAAAATGCAGGAGAAAATCTTACAGAAAACCCAAAGAAATTGTAGATGAAATCTGGAAAACTGAACAAATATCCACAGATTGGAAGACAGCAACCATACATCCTCTGTACAAAAAAGGAAGTAAACAGACCCCAACAACTATTGTGGAATCTCTTTAGTATCAATAACATAAAAAATTCTGTCTAAAGCTCTACTAAACCGAGCAGAACCTCAGCTGGATTCACAACTAGGAGAATACCAAAGTTTATTCAGAAAAGGTTGATCATGCGTGGAACAAATCCTTAACTTGAAAAACTCGATGAAATATTTGCACAGTACTTCGAACAAAAGCTATGTAATCATGTTTGTCGACTTTAGAAAAGCATATGACAATATACGGGTAGACTGAGAATCCCTTTTTGAAGTGTTAGCAGATATTGGATTAGATCAAAAGACAACAAACATCATAAAAGAAAAACTCATGGAGACCAAATCCAAAGTAAAATTTATGGGAGAATTGAGCACAGAATTTGAAATAAACACAGGAGTACGACGAGGATATGGGCTGTCGCCAGTGCTCTTCAATTGTGTTCTTGAAAAAGTTGTTCCAGAATGGAGAAAAGCAGGTGCACCAGCACACAAACTGGGACCAAAACGTAAGGGCATAGAATTAAACTGTTTAGGATTTGCTGACGACATGGCCCTGATCGCCCAAGACATTACCGATGCACAAAAGCAGCTAGAATTATTACAAGAGCAGGCAGCAAAAATAGGATCGGAAATTTTATTTGAAAAAACAAAATTTATGACTGACATTAAAGATGCTCCTTTTGATCACAAAATTGGTAATAACTACATCTCTCGAGTAAAAGAATTTAAATATTTAGGTTAATGGATTGCAGAAAATTGTAATGAAAAGAAATCTGTCAGATCAAGAGTCCAGAAAATGGAGATGGCGTTTCAGTTAACAAAAAACGTTTACAACAAAAAGAGTCTTTCTTGGAAATGCAAAATACGACACTACACAACAGTAATTAAACCCAATGCTCTCTATGGATCTGAGGCACTAAATCTTCAACAGAGAACACTAAAAGGGGAATTAGAAGTGAAAGAAAGTAAAATAATGAGGGAAATCCTAGGACCAAGAACTAAAGATGGTGTGCATTATCCAAAACCCAATGCAGAAATATATAAAAATATCTCCAAAATAACAGACACAATGCGCATGAGCAGAATACAATTCATGGGGTATTTAGAAAGAATGGATTCAGACAGGTTAACACACAAAATCCATACATTTGTAAAAAAAAAAAAAAAAAAAAAAAAAAAAAAACCTACAAGACCAAACTGGTACAAACAGATGGAAAAAGACCTGAAAGAATTAGGGCCTCCAAATATATATGACAGAAATGAAATCAGAAAAATCACAAACACACGGGGTTTTGAGGAAAGAGAGATAAAAACTAACTGGCATACATGGTCAGCGCAACGAAAACTAGCGTATGAAGAAATACTGGGCTAAAAGGAAGGCCACCAAATGTTGATTACGCGTGGTCGTAAGTGATACATCCGTGAAGAAGAAAGAAGAAGAAGCTTCACGTATTCTGACGCACTTCAAACTGACAGATGGGTGTGGACCTTGTGCAGCATTATGTTCAACCTCAATTTTAGAACGAACGGAAAATGATAATGCCTATAAACTATACATTTTTGAAATCAGCATGAAATGCTCTTTTCTACAAACTCAGAAATTTTTTCAAATTTTTGGTCATTTTCACGAGCATGTCCCCTTAAAGGACGATACATGTGTCACTTCTGCAAATGAAATTATTTAAAGTAAGGACTTTAATATCTGAAAATGGTATATTTCGTGTGTTTTTCCATTGTGTTATTATGTTTTATAGTGTTTTCGTTGACAATGAATTATTGGATTTTCCATTATTTGTTTTAACCTTAACAAACGTGTAACGAATTGAGTATTCCATATTTGTACCCTGTAAGCTGAAGTGCTGAAAATGTCATCCTTTGTACTATGCCCAATTTAGAAATGTTCCTAATGTAGTATGTATTCCAAAATATAGGAAGCATTAAAATATATCCCAAAGTAGGCGCTGCAGTTATTTTGTTTGCTTAATGTGTACAAGTGAGAAATTTATGAATGAAGAACAAAATGGTATTCCATATTTGTACCACTTCCTCTAATATTAATGGAATATTGCGTCGGTTCTTGGAGGAACATGGACATATTAATAACTTGAGAACACAGTATTAATGTTCCACAATAATATTTATTTAATAGTTTGTTATGAACTGGGTTTTGGCTTCATAGGCCATCGGCAGATAACTTAATACTAAAGAGATTGTCCAGTCAACTTCAGCGAGAACAAGCAGCTAACAAAGATTACTACATCAAGTTGTTTATTTAGAATAACCCTGTATTTTGGTAGTTACTTTGTCTGCTGCCATCTTTTCATTCCATTTTAACATGTCACGGCTGGTTTAACGCCAGGCCATTACAGAATGCACACAGCTAACTGGTACATACACAGTACTTCACTGTGAATACATGACAGTGCTAGGGAGTCATACGGCCGCCTCATTGGTGTTCTTCATCTACAGCGCTCCAAGGAGACACGTGCCTTATTTTAATGGGGTGACTAATATTTTTTCTTTTTTATTCAGTGAGTTTTAATATCCAGAAAGAAAGAAATGAAATTTTGGGCCCAAAGTTATTGACAGATGCGTTGCGGGCACTTTCAGGTACAAGACCAGCATGCCGCTTCCCCTCAGTTCAACGCGTACCTGAGGCCCGAAGTCAACCAGAAGCAGATCGGACTCAGTGGCTGCAAAAGGTGCGCGATCTGGATTGCGCAGGGCTGCCAACCGCCGCGCTGTCCGCAGCCTCCCCATGCCAACCATGCGGCTTCCGTTCGGCAGTGCTATGCGCTCTCGCCGCCAGACAGCGGGTAAGGCTCATACGTTTTACATGTTCAATAAAATCAAATGAAAATACATCCTAATATTCATCAAAAGCAGGCTTTACTCATAAAGATGACAAACGAAAATCCACCCAGATGAGAAATTTGTAGCTGTGTAATTGTTTTGCCTATAATCTTATTACATATACTTACAATTTGGAACTCATCTGGCCATCTTTATACCACTGAACAGTGAAAACATTGTTGTATGCCGACAGAGAAATGGCGTGATTGATACAGGGGAGAGACGGCAACTACACTACATTAAAAACGCTGTTGACATTGACTGCTATTGCAACATAAATATCGTTTGCTCGTATTACTCGCCAAAGTGAACCGATAACCTGGCTGTACTGGGGACTAACTCAGTCACATTACTAGCAATAGTCACATTCCAGTTCAAAGCAGGGCACGTTGTTACCTCGCAGAGGGAGTGGGTAAGACAGACTGGGGAAAATGACTTTATGGGAAGCTGCGAGACCTCCCTGTCAGTATCATTAATTTTACTGACAGTGAGAACGAGGAAGGTGTGCTAGTGCCGACAGAGAAGTCAAGGAGTGTGCCAGGCCTCTTGAAGGATTAAGGTGCCCATTCCCACTCTCTGTTTGATATTTGAGAGGAAACCTTTGGTGCGCCTCGGTGTTTCGGCATCATCACACCGTTTCTGCCACAAATGGGAGATCTGACTGTGACTTTGCTGCTTGCTTGTGGCGCGTATTCTTATTAAATTCTTCACTTCATGATGCTGTTCTTTGTTCAGCGAATACATCGCCGTTTTTTTTCTTTTTTTTTTTTTTTTGCTATCTGGAGATCGAGAGGGCACAGCGCCTCAACTGATAGAGTGCCAAAAGTTCCTGTCATCCAAGGAAGTACAGGGTAGCTATAGAGAAACTTTCGCTAGTTGAGAGGGTCGTAGGACAATGAAAGTTTGCGGAAACATTTCTAAGTACACTCGGAAGAGAACTAACGAATTAACCATTGAAAGAAACACATTTTTATTTCGACATGAGAAAGTAACTTTTGCTTATTGCGTACCATGTTTACAAAAAATGTTCAAATGTGTGTGAAATCTTATGAAACTTAACTGCTAAGGTCATCAGTCCCCAAGCTTACACACTACTTAACCTAAATTATCCTAAGGACAAACACACACACCCATGCCCGAGGGAGGACTCGAACCTCCGCCGGGATCCGCCGCACAGTCCATGACTGCAGCGCCTTAGACCGCTAGGCTAATCCTGCGCGGCGTACCATGTTTACGTTCCAGATTATAAACTTTGCTCATTGTGATGACCATCAGCAGCCACGACAGCCTGGAACCGCACTAGAGATTGCTTTATTGCCCCCGAAACATCTGAGGTGGGCTATTAGCTACCTGCCTCGGTATGCTCATCTTCAACCTCTAAAGTGTGTCAGTGTCCCGTTGATAAACCCTGTCCTTTAGGTAATCTGGCAGCTAGAATTGACATAGATTCAAATCTGGTGGTCTTGGTGGCCCGCAGTTTGGAACCATCGGCCAATGATTCGATTGCCCCTTACTGTGTTACGGAGTAGCCGAATGACCTCACGAGCAGTGTGAGGAGAAGGTCCATCGTGTATCAAAACAGTCGAGTCTGCAGAGATCACATACTGGTGAAGCAGATCACTGTATCGTGTATGGTTCACACTGCCTGTACTTGGTCGTACGGTCGTAATTCCTCAAAGCAGTATGGACGAATCATGAATATGCCGTGTAGGCACCCCACACAGTGATGCGTTCACTATGCAACAAAACTTCATGAACGTTCTTTGACGGTGATGCCCCCAAACGCGACAACTTTGAGCGTAAAGTGTGCTTCATCACTCCACAAAATGTTGCAAGGCTACGTGTCATCAACCTCAGCCCTTGCGAGAAACGTAAGAGCAAAGTCTACACGAATGTCTGTCTCACGTGGAAAATATGAAGTTTGTACGGCTACCATTTTACGAAATTTTTTCAGCACTTTCCGAATGGTGGACCATAGAAAATTCAGCTGCCGTTGCACAGCGCTTGCACAGTGCGTCCAGCATTCTCAGCCGTGGTAACAGCAACTTCCTCAACAATTTGTACCGCAATTGCCCCTCGGCCTCTCCCAGGAGCAATTACCAAATCTCCAGGCAATTCGAACTTCCCAATCATGTTCTTCAACACCGGCGCGGAAAGTCCTTAATTGCTTCGATACTCGAGAAGAGCAACAGCACTGTTGCTGTGAGCAGTGTCGACTGTCTGCAACTGTAATACGCACTGATGTTTGTGTCACCGTACCAGTACCGGCGATTAAAGGCAAGTCATGACATTAACACTACTAACAACGCAAATCCTACAGCACACAGAATGAACATCATTCCTGTAAGTTAGGCACTCATACGGTAAATAGTTTTACGTCTACACTGGCTCAAGCAGCAAAAGTTTAATTACAACCACCCCGTATTTCGCACTGCGCTCTGTTAACTACCCGTGCTGGTGTTACAAGCACAGTATCCCACGATATCAGTTAGCGTAGTGTTACGATACATTCTTATTGTTTGTGTTGGATGTTTATAATCGTAAATGACTAGGCTAATAATTTTGTTTGTCATGTTCCTGCATTTCTTGACGCCATAATTTTCTCGCTCGTCCAGGAAGACACCTAGGTTTCTAGTGACAGACTTTCTCTTTACGGACCTGTTGGTTAATTTCATGATCGGGTCTCTTAAAATGTTCGCTTTTTACAACATGCAGCGCAGCAGATCGTTTAACTCCTTGACACCATTGATGTAGGCCCAGCTCCTTCGATGGACCAGCTCAATTTCTCTACGGATATTGACAATGGGTGCATACTCGGGCTCATTGAGTGTACCCCATCTTGCCAAAGATTTGCCATCCCAGTCACCTTTTGTTCCGCGAAGACACAAAAACAAAATTTAAGTAATGGTTTCCATTAGATTAGATTAGATTTACTTTCATTCCATAGTGAGGAGGTCCTCTAGTATGCAGAACATGTCAGAAAAACAACAATACATGACAAATATTTACAACTCAAACAAATAAGCTAATGTACCATTCCACAGGTCCCAAGTGGAATGATCGTCATTTTTTAATGAACACTATATGAAAGAATCATTTTACAAATACTAATGCATTGAATTTAAAATAAAAAAGTATTTATTTATTTATAAGGTAATAAATGTGTAATACAACTACTATCATACTTATTTACAATGAACACATTACAGCGCTGAAATGGTGCAGAAGATATATTGTACTTATATATATACACACACAAAACAATTGGTTCTACTGAGAAATTCATCAATGGATTAGAAGGAGTTGGCCACCAATAAATCCTTTAGGCTTCTCTTAAACTGAATTTCATTGGTTGTTAGGCTTTTTATGGCTGCTGGCAAGTTATTGAAAATGTGTGTTCCTGAATAATGCACACCTTTTTGAACACGACCAAGTGACTTTAAATCCTTGTGAGGATTATTCTTATTTCTAGTATTGATTCCATGAATTGAGCTGTTGGTTTGAAAAAGTGATATATTTTAATGACAAATTTCATTAAAGAATAAATATATTGGGAAGCAGTAGCTAGTATCCCTAGTTCCCTAAACAGGCTTCTGCAGGATGTTCTTAAGTTCACACCGCATATAACTCCTACTGCACATTTTTGTGCCTGGAAAACTTTAGCTAGGCTTGATGAATTACCCCAAAAAATAATCCCATCTGACATTATGGAATGAAAGTAAGCATTTTTACATCCCCTATGTCTGACACAATTCGCACTGCAAATAGAGATTTGTTAAGACACTTCAGCAGTTCTGTGGTGTGCTTTTCCCAGTTGAATTTATTATCAAGCTGTAATCCCAAGAATTTAACGCTGTCCACTTCTTCTATCTGCTTGTCATCATATGTTACGCATACACTCGTGGGACACCCCTTACGAGTTCTGAACTGCATGTAGTGTGTTTTTTCAAAGTTTAGTGACAAGGAATTGGCTAGGAACCAGTGATTAATGTCCACAAATATTTTATTAGCTGATCTTTCTAAGACTACACTTGATTTGCTATTTATTGCAATGTTTGTATCATCGGCAAACAAAACGAACTTGGCATCTGGTAATGTTACTGATGAAAGGTCATTAATATACACAAGAAAAAGTAAGGGCCCTCAAATGGAACCTTGTGGGACCCCACATGTAACTAGTTCCCAGTTGGATGATGCCTGATAGTTTGATACATGTCTCTTTCCTAATAACACCCTTTGTTTCCTGCCAGAGATATAAGATTTGAACCATGCTGCAGAATTTCCTGTTACACTATAATATTATAATTTACTTAAAAGGATATTGTGATTTACACAGTCAAATGCCTTTGACAGATCACAAAATATACCAGTTGCCTGGAATTTTTTTATCTTATGAATTAAGCACATTTGCACTGTAAGTGTAGATAGCCTTCTCAATACCAGAACCCTTTAGAAATCTGAACGGTGACTTTGACAGTATGTTATTTGAGATAAGATGGTTATAAAGCCGATTGTACATTACTTCTTCTAAAATTTTTGAGAATGCAGGCAAAAGTGAAATTTGACGGAAATTTGATGCTATTTCTTTATCTCCCTTCTTAAACAGTGGCTTAACTTCAGCATATTTTAACCATTCAGGAAATATTCCACTGATAAACGACTGGTTACACGGATAGCTTAATATGTTACTTAACTCAGAATCACATTCTTTAATTACCTTTGTTGATATTTCATCATACCCACGAGATGTTTTTGATTTTAAAGATTTTATGTTGGACAGTCTTTCTGCTGGGTAGTGAGGGTCAAATGCATATTATGGAAGTTACTTGAAATGTCTGGTCTGAGGTATTCCGTAGCATCATCTACAGAACCTGACAACTCCATCTTTTCAGTATCAGTTATAGAATGATTGTTAAAAAGTTCTTATACATATGTTTTCTAATAACATGTAAGTGTTTTGATAATCAGTCAAATGTATTTTTTATACCTCAGAATTTCTATTTTTAACCAACTTGGTTTTGAACAAATGTTACTCGGATTCAGATGCAAAAAAACACCTAAAATAAAAAAATGAAATGTATTGTCACCTGTTTACTCGTATGTAGTATTTAATAGCTATTACACTGGAACGCGTTAATGGAAACTGCATGGTCCAATGAAGTCGCCTTGTTTTTTATTTGAAAAATTTCATTAACAAGGAATATTTATGACTTCTGTGTCTATAACAGTTAAATGCAAAATATAAGGTTCAAGTTGCATGCAAAATAAAATATTTATAGCAATATCCGAGGATTTTATTACAAATTTTCTTTAGGTAACCATTGATAGCAATATACTCCTAATTGTTCAAGGCCTGCGTTACATCCATCATCCAGATTGTCCCAAAGCAGATTAAATAAATTTCAAGCAATAAATATTTAGTAGACGATATAGATAAATGTCATATTAGAGGTTACGCAAAGGATGCTGAACACATGGAGCACCCGGCCTTCAGCTCGATCACACGATGAATGGCAACTGACTGAGAACAGCGGACAAATGTTCGATCAGACAATGAACGTGATGGATCCTCAATTACCGTGGCCACAGGGTCTATGCCCTGGTGGCTGAATGAATGTGTATATACGAGTATAGCGCCTTGCGTGATGATTTCGCTGCTACTGGTGGTAGTATCACGTATCGATGTTGATGCAGCGCTGAGTCGACATCTTGCGTGTCGGGTTGGTGCACAGCTGTCAACATACTAAGAGTGACTGCCAGTGCTGCGGTGACGCTGTTGTCTGAGAAGAAATTGTATTGCAGTTTTGATTCAACCGCAGAAGGAGATTTTGCTCATCGCCACCTTCAGTTATTTATAGTGTGCTGAGGCAAACACTATGGGAGGAAAATATTGAAATACTGATAATGACTAGTGACAAGAACACACACATTTACTGATGTACAAATCGGCTCATGAGTCAGATCCTGAAGTTCAGCTGCTGTTCCATAAGCTAAGACTGGTTAGTAAACAGTTCTTGTCCCATTACAATGTTCACTGAAGACGGGCTGTAGCGGACTCGCTAGGTGCAGACAATGTAGCGCCAAGTACACAAGAAGACGGTGGTCTTCTCGGAAGTCGAGCTGACTTGGGAACTGGCCCTTCTGCTGTCGCACTGGCGCGTATCACCTCTCTGGTGGCGCCACAGCTGTGACTTCTTGGTGCGGCAATCAATGGGCTGTACTCCGTCTCTGGAGTGGGTTGTCGACCTCTCGACGCCTGTGGAGCTGCCTGGTGGTGCGTGATGTGCTTACGACACCACAGAAATTCCAACAGTAGTATGTCGTGCCGACTCACACAAAAAGCGCTCACTCAGCAGTGACGAATCTCTTGCCAACTAGGCCACTGGATTGACGTGATGCTCGTCATTTTATTAATAGCACACTGCCCATTGACACACAGTTTCCTCCCCCATCGATATGATCCATCAATAGGGAATACCACTTGTATTATAACAAATTTTTGACTACATGTGTTTCGAGTTCTGAGATACAGAAAATCCTCAGCTTTAGTGGAGATCTACCCAGCGCTCTATCTGACAATCGCAACAGTTTCACAAACTGTTAAAAATTTTGTGTAGTATCCGTGCCTCCTACCTAAAATATTGGGGAGAGTTAGTCATTAAAGTCTGAGCGAATGGCTCGGTCACTGTTTTTTATTAAGTGCTAACTCATTCACATATAAGAGTCACTGTGCCATAAGAATGTTTTTCCAAACAGTTTGTGGAATTTAATACACAACAAGATTACGCATATGTTGATTTAACGAGTGTAGAATGTCAGACTTGTGTCGAGAAAGACAGAAATTCTGAAGAAATGGTCCATTGAACTTGAATAAATCATGAACGGCTGTTAAGTGATGATTTATTAATTTGGCCAGTTCGAAATCAGCCTTCGCGAAAAGGGTACATAGAGTCACAAACTTGGACTTCAATATGTCTGTTATCCACCGTCAGGAGAAACGCCTGATTCTCAGCTTCCTCGAGGAGGTTCAGGTTATTTGCAGTAAGAATACACTTCCATTGTATATTTTAAACAACCAAATGGCGCTAATACACTGCTGTATTCTAAGTAATTTTGATTGTTTGAAAAGTGGAAAGTAGTTTCTTGTGTCCCATGAAGTTTTCCTTCACCTTTGTTACGTTATTTCCTCAGCATGTGTATTTGTACCACTCCCACTAGTACATTGACCTATCGTGATGATAGTCACAACTTGTTTTCAGTGTATTCCTTGGTTCGCAGAGATGTAGTGTTCTGTTAAGGCGCTCCCCAGCCTTCAGAATTCAAAATCCCACCACGCCTTTCATCTGTTGTGGTCTTCCGTCGTACACTAGCGCCTCCGGTCGTATGGCGATCCCCCGCCAGTTTACTATACAGCTCACCGCCTACTGTTCTTCGCCCTTGCGATAAACGACTACAGCGTATGTAAATTTCGTGTATTGGTATACTTGTAAATTCAAGTTAAACTGTTCTTTTGGTTCCTAAATTTGTCATTATGAATGGGGTTCCCTGTTACCTGATATTTATTCTCGTTCTTATTAGCTTTTGGTAAATGTCTTAAATAAAGTTTATAACCTTTCAACGTTTTTAATATGGTTACCCCTTCATCTACATCCAATTTGGACAAGGATTCACACGTACGCTCAACAGCTTAATTAATGTCCTGCTTCCTGATTTGTATTCTTGCATAATTATCTCTTTTTAGGATTTTTTATTCCTACCTTTATAGCGACATGGCTGGCTAATGGGTTACAGTTCTCAGACAGACGCTCCACTTATGTATCTCATTTATTCTCCTTGTATTACGTTTTAACCATTCGTGTTACGTTAACTACGGTTCTTTTTGCGTACTGCCTCATCCCCTGCACTATTCGCCCCGATGCTGTGTCGCTTATTATTTGTTGACGACTTCCCCTCTTCATGGGATTGGATTATGTGACAATGAACGTTAGTGGCGTCTCCGTGTCCTTGCCTATGTGACTCTACTGTAAATAGTTTTATCTAAGTTTACTTTTATTGGCCATCCTTAAACAATTTTTTAATATATAGATTACAAGGATTCTTTCTTTCCTCTGTAGAACAACTTGAAGATGCTGCTCTAACGCAGCGAAGCCAGTCGTTAATAAATCATCACTCAACAGAGGTCTGCGATTTATTCAAGTTCAGTTTACCATGAGTTTCAACGCCTACAGCTGCCCATAATATAAAGCTGAATATTCTGAATAATGCTGCATAAATCTGTTCTTGCGGAATTTCCTTTGTGAGAATAGTTATCTTTCAATACATTGTTGTTGTTGTTGTGGCTGTGGTCTTCAGTCCAAAGACTGGTTTGGTGCAGCTCTCCATGCTACTCTATCCTGTGCAGGCCACTTCATTCCTAAACAACTACTGCAACCTACATCCTTCTGAATCTCCTTACTGTATTCATCTCTTGGTCTCCTTCTCTGATTTTCCCCCTCCTCCCCTCTTTCCTCTCCAGTACTAAATTCTTGATCCCTCGATGTCTCAGAATGTGTCTATCTCTTCTTCTAACGAGGCTGAGTAACAACACCTACATCTACATTTATACTCCGCAAACCACCCAACGGTGTGTGGCGGAGGGCACTTCACGTGCCACTGCATTACCTCCCTTTCCTGTTCCAGTCGCTTATGGTTCGCGGGAAGAACGACTACCGGAAAGCCTCCGTGCGCGCTCGAATCTCTCTAATTTAGCATTCGTGATCTCCTCGGGAGGTATAAGTAGGGGGAAGCAACATATTCGATACCTCATCCAGAAACGCACCCTCTCCAAACCTGAACAGCAAGCTACACCGCGATGCAGAGCGCCTCTCTTGCAGAGTCTGCCACTTGAGTTTGCTAAACATCGCCGTAACGCTATCACGCTTACCAAATAACCCTGTGACGAAACGCGCAGCTCTTCTTTGGATCTTCTCTATCTCCTCTGTCAACCCGACCTGATACGGATCCCACACTGATGAGCAATACTCAAGTATAGGTCGAAAGAGTGTTTTGTAAGCAACCTCTTTTGTTGATGGACTACATTTTCTAAGGACTCTCCCAATGAATCTCAACCTGGCACCCGCCTTACCAACAATTAATTTTATATGATCATTCCACTTCAAATCGTTCCGTACGCATACTCCCAGATATTTTATAGAAGTAACTGTTACCAGTGTTTGTTCCGCTATCGTATAATCATACAATAAAGGATCCTTCTTTCTATGAATTCGCAATACATTACATTTGTCTATCTTAAGGATCAGTTGCCACTCCCTGCACCAAGTGCCTATCCGCTGCAGATCTTCCTGTATTTCGTTGCAATTTTCTAATGCTGCAAATTCTCTGTGTACTACAGCATCATCCGCGAAAATCCGCATGGAACTTCCGACACTATCTCCTAGGTCATTTATATATATTGTGAAAAGCAATGGTCCCAATACAGTCCCCTGTTTCACGCCAGAGGTTACTTTAACGTCTGTAGACGTCTCTCCATTGAGAACATCATGCTGTGCTCTGTTTGATAAAAACTATTCAATCCCGCCACACAGCTGGTCTGATATTCCGTAGGCTCTTACTTTGTTTATCAGGCGATAGTGCGGAACTGTATCGAACGCCTTCCGGAAGTCAAGGAAAATGGCATCTACCCGGAAACCTGTATCTAATATTTTCTGGGTCTCATGAACAAATAAAGCGAGTTGGGTCTCACACGATCGCCGTTTCCGGAATCCATGTTGATTCCTACAGAGTACATTCTGGGTTTCCAGAAATGACATGATACGCGAGCAAGAAACATGTTCTAAAATTCTACAACAGATCGATGTCAGAGATATAGGCCTATAGTTTTGCGCATCTGCTCGACGACCCTTCTTGAAAGCTGGAACTACCTGTCCTCTTTTCCAATCATTTGGAACCTTCCATTCCTCTGGAGACTTGCGGTACATAGCTGTTAGAAGTGGGGCAAGTTCTTTCGCGTACTCTGTGTAGAATCGAGTTGGTATCCCGTCAGGTCCAGTGGACTTTCCTCTGTTGAGTGATTTCAGTTTCTTTTCTATTCCTTGGACACTTATTTCGATGACAGCCATTTTGTCTTGCGTGCGAGGATTTAGAGAAGGAACTGCAGTGCGGTCTTCCTCTGTGAAACAGCTTTGGAAAAAGGTGTTTAGTATTTCAGCTTTACGCGTGTCATCCTCTGTTTCAATGACATTATCATCCCAGAGTGTCTGAATATGTTGTTTCGATCCACTTACTGATTTAACGTAAGACCAGAACTTCCTAGGATTTTCTGTCAAGTCGGTACATAGAATTTTACTTTCGAATTCACTGAAAGCTTCACGCATATCCCTCCTTACGCTGACTCTGACATCGTTTAGCTTCTGTTTGTCTGAGAGGATTTGGGTGCGTTGAAATTTGCAGTGAAGCTCTCTTTGCTTTCGCAGTAGTTTCCTAACTTTGTTGTTGAACCACGGTGGGTTTTTCCCGTCCCTCACAGTTTTACTCGGCACATAACTGTCTAAAACGCATTTTACGATTGCCTTGAACTTCTTTCCATAAACGCTCAACGTTGTCAGTGTCGGAACAGAAATTTTCATTTTTATCTGTTAGGTAGTCTGAAATATGCCTCCTATTACACTTGCTAAACAGATAAACCTTCCTCCCGTTTTTCTGTTCCTATTTACTTCCATATTCAGGGATGCTGCAGCGGCCTTATTATCATTGATTCCCTGTTCTGCGTTTACAGAGTCGAAAAGTTCGGGTCTGTTTGTTATCAGTAGGTCCAAGATGTTATCGGCACGAGTCGGTTCTCTGTTTAATTGCTCGAGGTAATTTTCAAATAGTGCACTCAGTATAATATCACTCGATACTCTGTCCCTACCACTCGTCCTAAACATCTGAGTGTCCCAGTCTACATCTGGTAAATTAAAATCTCCACCTAAGACATGCTGAGGGAATTTATGTGAAATATATTCCAGATTTTCTCTCAGTTGTTCTGCCACTAATGCTGCTGAGTCGGGAGGTCGGTTAAAGGAGCCAATTATTAACCTACCTCGGTTGTTGAGTATAACCTCCACCCATAATAATTCACAGGAACTATCCACTTCTGCTTCACTACAGGAAAAACTACTGCTAACAGCGACAAACACGACACCACCGGTTGCATGCAATCTATCTTTTCTAAACACTGTCTGTACCTTTGTACAAATTTCGGCAGAATTTACCTCTGGCTTCAGCCAGCTTTCCGTACCTGTAACGATTTCAGCTTTGGTGCTTTCTATCAGCGCTTGAAGTTCTGGTTCTTCACCAACGCAGCTTCGACAGTTTACAATTACAATACCGATTGCTGCTTGGTCGCCGCATGTCCTGACTTTGCCCCGCACCCTTTGAGGGTGTTGCCCTTTCTGTACTTGCCCGAGGCCATCTAACCTAAAAAACCGCCCAGTCCACGCCACACAACCCCTGCTACCCGTGTAGCCGCCTGCTGTGTGTAGTGAACTCCTGGCCTATCCAGCGGATCCCGAAATCCCACTACCCTATGGCGCAAGTCGAGGAATCTGGAGCCCACAAGGTCGCAGAATCGTCTCAGGCTCTGAGTCAGACCCTCCACTCGGCTCTGTACCAAAGGTCCGCAGTCAGTCCTGTCGACGATCTACATCTACATCTACTTCGCAAGCCACCTGACGGTGTGTGGCGGAGGGTACCTTGAGTACCTCAATCGGTTCTCCCTTCTATTCCAGTCTCGCATTGTTCGTGGAAAGAAGGATTATCGGTATGCCTCTGTGTGGGCTCTAATCTCTCTGATTTTATCCTCATGGTCTCTTCGCGAGATATACGTAGGAGGGAGCAATATACTGCTTGCTCCTCGGTGAAGGTATGTTCTCGAAACTTTAACAAAAGCCCGTACCGAGCTACTGAGCGTCTCTCCTGCAGAGTCTTCCACTGGAGTTTATCTATCATCTACGTAACGCTTTCGCGATTACTAAATGATCCTGTAACGAAGCGCGCTGCTCTCCGTTGGATCTTCTCTATCTCTTCTATCAACCCGATCTGGTACAGATCCCACACTTCTGAGCAGTATTCAAGCAGTGGGCGAACAAGCGTACTGTAACCTACTTCCTTTGTTTTCGGATTGCAATTCATTAGGATTCTTCTAATGAATCTCAGTCTGGCATCTGCTTTACCGACGATCAACTGTATATGATCATTCCATTTTAAATCACTCCTAATGCGTACTCCCAGATAATTTATGAAATTAACTGCTTCCAGTTGCTGACCTGCTATATTGTAGCTAAATGGTAAGGGATCTTTCTTTCTATGTATTCGCAGCACATTACATTTGTCTACATTGAGATTCATTTGCCATTCCCTGCACCATGCGTCAATTCGCTGCAGATCCTCCTGCATTTCAGTACAATTTTCCATTGTTACAACCTCTCGATATACCATAGCATCATCCGCAAAAAGCCTCAGTGAACTTCCGATGTCATCCACAAGGTCATTTATGTATATTGTGAATAGCAACGGTCCTACGACACTCCCCTGCAGCACACCTGAAATCACTCTTACTTCGGAAGACTTCTCTCCATTGAGAATGACATGCTGCGTTCTGTTATCTAGGAACTCTTCAATCCAATCACACAATTGGTCTGATAGTCCATATGCTCTTACTTTGTTCATTAAACAACTGTGGGGAACTGTATCGAACGCCTTGCGGAAGTCAAGAAACACGGCATCTACTTGGGAACCCGTGTCTATGGCCCTCTGAGTCTCGTGGACGAATAGCGCGAGCTGGGTTTCACACGATCGTCTTTTTCGAAACCCATGCTGATTCCTACAGAGTAGATTTCTAGTCTCCAGAAAAGTCATTATACTCGAACATAATACGTGTTCCAAAATTCTACAACTGATCGACGTTAGAGATATAGGTCTATAGTTGCGCGCATCTGTTCGACGTCCGCTCTTGAAAACGGGGATGACCTGTGCCCTTTTCCAAATCCTTTGGAACGTTACGCTCTTCTGGAGACCTATGGTACACCGCTGCAGGAAGGGGGGCAAGTTCCTTCGCGTACTCTGTGTAAAATAAAACTGGTATCCCATCAGGTCCAGCGGCCTTTCCTCTTTTGAGCGATTTTAATTGTTTCTCTATCCCTCTGTCGTCTGTTTCGATATCTACCATTTTGTCATCTGTGCGACAATCTAGAGAAGGAACTACAGTGCAGTCTTCCTCTGTGAAACAGTTTTGGAAAAAGACATTTAGTATTTCGGCCTTTAGTCTGTCATCCTCTGTTTCAGTACCATTTTGGTCACAGAGTGTCTGGACATTTTGTTTTGATCCACCTACCGCTTTGACATAGGACCAAAATTTCTTACGATTTTCTGCCAAGTCAGTACATAGAACTTTACTTTCGAATTCATTGAACGCCTCTCGCATAGCCCTCCTCACATTACATTTCGCTTCACGTAATTTTTGTTTGTCCGCAAGGCTTTGGCTACGTTTATGTTTGCTGTGAAGTTCCCTTTGCTTCCGCAGCAGTTTTCTAACTCGGTTGTTGTACCACGGTGGCCCTTCTCCATCTCTTACGATCTTGCTTGGCACATACCCATCTAACGCATATTGTACGATGGTTTTGAACTTTGTCCACTGATCCTCAACACTATCTGTACTTGAGACAAAACTTTTCTGTTGAGCCGTCAGGTACTCTGAAATCTGCTTTTTGTCGCTTCTGCTAAACAGAAATATCTTCCTACCTTTTTTAATATTTCTATTTACGGCTGAAATCATCAATGCAGTAACCACGCTATGATCGCTGATTCCCCGCTCCGCCTCAACCCTTTTGAAATAGTTCGGATCTGTTTGTCACCAGAACTTCTAATATGTTATCGCCAGGAGTCGGTTCTCTGCATAACTTCTCAAGGTCGTTTTCAGATAAAGCACTTAAAAAAATTTCACTGGATTCTTTGTCCCTGCCACCCGTTATGAACGTTTGAGTCTCCCAGTCTATATCTGGCAAATTAAAATCTCCACCCAGAACTGTAACATGGTGGGGAAATTTACTTGAAATGTTTTCCAAATTATCCTTCAGGTGCTCAGCCACAACAGCTGCTGAGCCAGGGGGCCTATAGAGACATCCAATTATCATGTCAGAGCCTGCTTTAACCGTGACCTTCACAAAAAATTATTTCACATTTCGGATCTCCGTCAATTTCCTTCGATACTATTGTACTTCTTATTGCTATAAACACGCCTCCCCCTTCACTGTCCAGCCTGTCTCTGCGGTATACATTCCAATCTGAGTTTAGAATTTCATTACTGTTTACATCTGGTTTCAGCCAACTTTCTGTCCCTAGTACTATGTGGGCATTGTGACCGTTTATTAATGAGGGCAGTTCTGGGACCTTTCTATAGACACTACTGCAGTTTACTATTACCTCATTAATATTGTTATTCCCTGTTGCATTTTGCCTACTGCTACCTTGCGCGTCTCAGGAGGTGATGGTGAGCTCTGCTTTCATCCCGCTAGCGAGACTGCCAGTCTTCACCGAATCAGAAAGCCGCCGGAAGCCAGAGAGGATTTCCTCCGATCCATAGCGACATACATCATTGGTGCCGACATGAGCGACCACTTGCAGATGGTTGCACCTTGTACCTTTCATGGCATCCGGAAGAACCCTTTCCACATCTGGAATGACTCCCCCCGGTATGCACACGGAGTACACATTGGTTTTCTTCCCCTCCCTTGCAGCCATATCCCTAAGGGGCCCCATTACGCGCCTGACGTTGGAGCTCCCAACTACCAGTAAGCCCATCCTCTGCGACCGCCCGTATCTTGCAGACTGAGGGGCAACCTCTGGAACAGGACAAGCAGCCATGTCCGGCCGAAGATCAGTATCAGCCGGAGACAGATCCTGAAACCGGTTCGTCAGACAAACTGGAGAGGCCTTCCGTTCAGCGCTCCGGAATGTCTTTCGCCCCCTGCCACACCTCGAGACGACCTCCCACTCTACCACGTGTGAGGGGTCAGCCTCAATGTGGGCAGTATCCCGGGCAGCCACAACTGTAGTCCGATCGGGGGATGCGTGGGACGAGCTGGCCGTCCCCGACAAACCCCCATCCGGACCCCACAGTGATGCCCATTGGCAACAGCCTCAAGCTGTGTGACCGAATCCAACACTGCCTGAAGCTGGGAGCGAAGGGATGCCAACTCAGCCCGCATCCGAACACAGCAGTCGCACTCCCTATCCATGCTAAATACTGTTGTGCAAAGAACGTCTGAACTAATCTACACAGAGCACAAACAATTCGACACAAAATTTAAACGGTTATTAAAATACAAGACTGCCTAGTAAATACAATAATGCTGCTACTTGCGCACCGCTGACACACTGCTCGGCGGCAGAAGGCTAACTGTACTGTCAGTAACGTATAAAGACTATTTGAAAGAAATAAACAAATCAGAGACGACTACGCGACTTCACACGTCACAGATATTAAAATGCAAATCTGCCCCTGCTAGTTACGAAACTACACAATGATTTGACGGATTTAACTAAACAAGTGCGCTAAGAACACTCAAACAGATTTTCAACTTGACTACTACACTTATATGAACGCTAAATAAGCCACTTGCTGCTACTTGCGCACTGCTGACACACTGCTCGGCGGCAGAAGGCTAACTATTCTCCCCAGTTCTATTCATTACCTTCTCATTAGTCACATGATCTACCCATCTAATCTTCAACATGGTGATTTTATTGATATCCAGTAGTGGCGCTTGCTGTAGAGCCCCCTAAATCGAAAACCATCACTGTCATCATCATTGTGAGTGTAGTAGATATGATGATTGTTTGTACGTTCCTGTCGTGTTCCCCGCAGCAACGGCCGGTGGCTGCAGCAGCTGCCAGGCGCCCGCCTATCCGGCTGCCCCCTAGGCGGGAGCTCGTCCGTCCGCAGACACCGCCGCCACCGCCACCGCCTCCGCCGCCTCCGCCAGCGGCCTCCGAGTCGGAGGCGGCTCAAGAGCTGGTGGTTAGGGCGGCTGCCGCGGTGCGGCGCTCCGGTTGCTCCTCGAAAGCTCAGCCGCAGCAGCCTCAACTGCAAGCCGTCCCTAGCAACCGCTAACAGCTAAACTAAATGAAACACTTGCAGAGACGGCCCTAGCCTCTTCATCGCCTATATACGAGCACTATCCTGGTGCTCGTAGTTGATGATGAACTATGGTTCACTAGCTAATCCAGCCCTAGTATTCAAAAATTTATCGCAATATCAGTTTTGTCGTACAATTTATACAAAAGCACATTTTGCAGAATCTTCTTTTTTGTGACGTATACAGTACTATAAAATATAACTAGCCATGCAATTTTTAAAAAAACTACAGAAAATCTACTTCCTGAGCTTTAATATTCGCAGAATTCTTGTCAGTGACACTAATTTCATTATACACACATCAAAAAAAGTTTTGCATCACCCCAGTTCCCAGAACTCCTGAAGATAGACGTTGACTGTGGATAATTGTGCAGACAAGTCTGTTTGACTGTTCAGAGATGTCACTACACTAAACCCGCCCAAAGATGTAAACAACCATGCATGAGCAGCGTCTATTAGACCGGAGGGGGGGGGGGGGGGGGAGGGTGTCCGACATCCTATCAGTTCCAGTCATTCCATCAGGAAGGAGGTACACGGTTCGTGTTGTCTGTAGTTCAACCATGCGTAAACGGGCAGTACCGTGGTTCGATCGCTTCCGCATTGTTAGGTTTGTGCCAGGAACGGCTCTCAACAAGGGAAGCGTCCAGGCGTCTCGGAGTGAACCAAAGCGACTTTGTTCAGACTTGAGGAGATACAGAGAGACATGAACTGTCAGGCTGCCCAATGGGTACTACTGCAGCGGACGACTGCTATCTACCACTCCCAACATCCATGGCGAGGTCCATCTTTGCAAAAACGACACCACGCAGCATGGTACGGATCGACCCAACAACATCCCGAATGGACCGCTCAGGATTGGCATCACGTTCTCTTCACCGATGAGTGTCGCATATGCCTTCAACCAGACAATCGTCGGAGACGTTTTTGGAGGCAACCCCGTCGGGCGGAACGCCTTAGACAGTCTGTCCAGCGAGTGCAGCAAGGTGGAGATTCCCTGCTGTTATGGGTTGGCATTATGTGGGGCCGACGTACGGCGCTGGTGGTCATGGAAGGCGCCGTAACGGCTGTACGATACTGAGTACCATCTTCCGACCGACAGTGCAACCATATCGGCAGCATATTGGTGAGGAATTTGTCTACATGAACGACAATTCGCTCCCCCATCGTGCACATCTTGTGAATGACTTCCTTCAGGATGATGACATCGCTCGACTAGACTGGCCTGCATGTTCTCCAGACATGAACCCTATCGAACATGCCTAGGATAGACTGAAAAGTGTTGTTTATGGACGCCATGACCCATCAACCACTCTGAGGGAACTATGCCGAATCGCCGTTGAGGAGTGGGACAATCTGGGCCAACAGTGCCTTGAGGAACTTGGGGAGACTATGCTAAGACGAATACAGGCATGCATCAATGCAAGAGGACGCGCTACTGGGTATTAGAGATAGCGGCGCGTACAGCAATCTGGGCCACCACCTCTGAAGGTCTCGCAGTATGGTGATACAACATGCAATGTGTGGTTTTGATGAGCAATAAAAACGACCGAAATGATCTTATGTTGATCTCTTTTCCAATTTTCTGTACAGGTTCCGGAACTCTCGGAACTGAGGTGATGGAAGACGTTTTTTGTTGTACGCATATCCAGTTCAGTATTAATCCATACATACTATAAAAATGTATGTATGTTCCACATCTCCTAAACCACTGAAAAGGTTTCAACCAAACCTGACATACATATCTCCTCCAGTCTGGAAGGAATCGCTGTGTAGGCAAAAACGAAATTGATATGTCTGCTGACAGTGGCACAAAAATATTCAGGTACCAATGACTGAATTAGTTCATTTATCAAAGATTAACAACACATATACTCAAGCACAAATTGAAAGAAAAAGTAAAATATCTCACTTCTTGAAATGAAACAATAGTACTTCTGGTTGCTTCTTAGAGGACTATGAAAAGAGCATCCAAATTATTAGCAGGTCTTGGGCATCTTTGCCTTCAACGGGAATTTTGCCTAAGAACCGAGATATTCCAGGTACCGATGAAATACTATTGAGGCGCTGGTTGTACCAAAGGGAAGTCTGTTGCACTGTAACAAGATGGAGTATTGATGACTAGGATACATTAGTATTCCTTGTCCAAAGGCAGCTGGAGATGTGTGTCCACGGATATGAATTTTGAAAAAAAAAATTGAGGTATGGTTTAGACCCAGGGATTGTGGAAGCGGAGTCTTGAATTTCTAACACAAGTGCACTGAAAAGGTTCAAGCCTAAGAGACTGACAGGTCTGACAAATTTGGGCAGTGAATTGTCCATTACTTTTTATAATATTATTAGTATCACTTTGCACTTGGGTATCAAAGAGTCGGAAGGGAGGGTACCTAATGCTATAATATGATTCCCAATCGATAACGATCATGGAAGACCATGTATCTATATGTAAGGTGATGGACACGTAACTGATATCGACAGTTAATGAGTGATTTTCGTATAGCCGAGCGGTTCAGTCCGGAACCGCGCTGCTGCTTCGGTCGCAGGTTCGAATCCTGCCTCGGGCATGGATGCGTGTGATCTCCTTAGGTTAGTTAGGTTGAAGTAGTTCTAAGTTCTAGGGGACTGATGATCTCAGATGTTAAGTTCCATAGTGCTCAGAGCCATTTTAACCGTCGTGAAGGGAAGACAAGTTTATAGAAACGGGTTCTTAAGTTTTAGGAAATGAGTTTTATGACCATCATCCTAGGTATGTAATATAATCATATCTCTGTCCAAGAAAACAGCGTATAATTACTTGCACTTGAGGTTATTGTAATGAAAACGGCAATCAGATGGTCTCCGTACGTCTGTCCTTGGAGTTAATGACGACTAAAAAACAGATGGTGGGTTCCTCCCAGGTGCACTGGGGCTCAAAGTATTCAAGTTTCCAATCTTCCTTAATGATGGCACAATGCCGAAAGACGTACGCAATAATTTATTTTGAAACAAATTTACTCCTAATTCATTGACAGCACTAAGAATTTACCTCACGGTAACGGGTGCAGCAGCTCACAATGAAAAATCTTTTCGTCATTCAAAAATAACAAAAAAAAAGTTACGCGATCCGAAGCTGTTGTGAAGTAGGTCGACCAGTTTAAGTTTCACCAGCTGAGTATTTAGCGTCGCCCAGGTATGTACACTCCTGGAAATTGAAATAAGAACACCGTGAATTCATTGTCCCAGGAAGGGGAAACTTTATTGACACATTCCTGGGGTCAGATACATCACATGATCACACTGACAGAACCACAGGCACATAGACACAGACAACAGAGCATGCACAATGTCGGCACTAGTACAGTGTATATCCACCTTTCGCAGCAATGCAGGCTGCTATTCTCCCATGGAGACGATCGTAGAGATGCTGGATGTAGTCCTGTGGAACGGCTTGCCATGCCATTTCCACCTGGCGCCTCAGTTGGACCAGCGTTCGTGCTGGACGTGCAGACCGCGTGAGACGACGCTTCATCCAGTCCCAAACATGCTCAATGGGGGACAGATCCGGAGATCTTGCTGGTCAGGGTAGTTGACTTACACCTTCTAGAGCACGTTGGGTGGCACGGGATACATGCGGACGTGCATTGTCCTGTTGGAACAGCAAGTTCCCTTGCCGGTCTAGGAATGGTAGAACGATGGGTTCGATGACGGTTTGGATGTACAGTGCACTATTCAGTGTCCCCTCGACGATCACCAGTGGTGTACGGCCAGTGTAGGAGATCGCTCCCCACACCATGATGCCGGATGTTGGCCCTGTGTGCCTCGGTCGTATGCAGTCCTGATTGTGGCGCTCACCTGCACGGCGCCAAACACGCATACGACCATCATTGGCACCAAGGCAGAAGCGACTCTCATCGCTGAAGACGACACGTCTCCATTCGTCCCTCCATTCACGCCTGTCGCGACACCACTGGAGGCGGGCTGCACGATGTTGGGGTGTGAGCGGAAGACGGCCTAACGGTGTGCGGGACCGTAGCTCAGCTTCATGGAGACGGTTGCGAATGGTCCTCGCCGATACCCCAGGAGCAACAGTGCCCCTAATTTGCTGGGAAGTGGCGGTGCGGTCCCCTACGGCACTGCGTAGGATCCTACGGTCTTGGCGTGCATCCGTGCGTCGCTGCAGTCCGGTCCCAGATCGACGGGCACGTGCACCTTCCGCCGACCACTGGCGACAACATCGATGTACTGTGGAGACCTCACGCCCCACGTGTTGAGCAATTCGGCGGTACGTCCACCCGGCCTCCCGCATGCCCACTATACACCCTCGCTCAAAGTCCGTCAACTGCACATACGATTCACGTCCACGCTGTCGCGGCTTGCTACCAGTGTTAAAGACTGCGATGGAGCTCCGTATGCCACGGCAAACTGGCTGACACTGACGGCGGTGGTGCACAAATGCTGCGCAGCTAGCGCCATTCGACGGCCAACACCGCGGTTCCTGGTGTGTCCGCTGTGCCGTGCGTGTGATCATTGCTTGTACAGCCCTCTCGCAGTGTCCGGAGCAAGTATGGTGGGTCTGACACACCGGTGTCAATGTGTTCTTTTTTCCATTTCCAGGAGTGTATTTGTTCCATTTCTATTAGTCCATCTCCTCCCTCGCCCTCTCTCTGCCCATCTCCATCTCCACCTCTCTCTTCCACCCCCTCCACCCTTTGCTATCTGTCCATCGCCATCTGGCCTTCTCTCTGTCCATCTCCTCCTCCCCACTCCCTCTGTCTACTTCCTCCTCCCCCATATATCTGGTCATCTCCTCTTTCCCCTGTCTGTCTTTCCGTCTCTTCCTGCTCCCATTCTCTCTCCATATTATGACCCCACACTAATTGGAGGTTGTTGGTTCTTACCCACACAGTATTTCTTTCCAGACAGTAAGTAATTTGTGTACCAAGTTTGGTTGAAATGGATTCAGCGGTTTGGGAGGAGTTTTTCATTGACAGCTTTTCCTACATATGCACACATCACTTATGCTGCACATAAATTTAACATAATTTATTCATGTATCTGTACATGTATTTCACCTGCATCTCTAGCGAACTTGGGCCTGCTGTTTCGTTTGCACTCAGTTCAGTATCTGTTACGTTATATCGCCATACAATCATTTCATTTCATTTCCTGAACCGTGTGTCGTAAAATGATATGATTTTCCAGGTATATTCAGCGGTACAGTGGTGAAATCAGTACAAAGGCAGGGTTTCAGGAAAGTAATAGATCAACGTCTGAAGCATGTATGTATCGAATTTACTATGAAAGTAGATGATACATATAAGAATTAAATAATCATGGCGGAATTAAAAAGTTTCTTTCATAACACGAGAAACAAAATAAGGCTCTTGCACTACCCGGGTGGAAACGTGTACAATGGCGTTCAGTTTCCTGTTGTGTTATTGCATTGTTAGTACTTTGTTCAAACACCGTTCTTCCTAACTACCTCAAAAATTCTCTTCGGTGTTGATTTTGCTAGTGTTTAGTAGTACTTGCAGTGAAATTTTCGCCCACTCTTCTCATAACGCTTTTCAGCTCACAGACTGCCTCAAATTGCCTTCCATTGCGATAAACACACCTTCCAAATATCCCACAAAGGTTTTCTATGGAGTTCAAATCCAGGTTCCATACAGACCAGGGCAACAGGGCAAGACATCGACATCTTTATCTTAAAAACATATTTTGGTTCTAGCAGGACAATACGCAGATGCATTATCTTGTTGAAACATTAGACTTTCGTCCCCTAGGTCCTCATACATTCTAATCAGTTCTGTGTCTAGCATCTCAGTGTACATGTTAGAGTACGTTCCAGTACTCAGCCAAGCAATTCATGGTTTACCTTGAGTGTAGAAAAGCTGCCCAACTCAGAATACTTCCACTATCAAAATTTCTCCTCGTTCTTACCTGCTTCTCTGTTCTCATACTATGCAAATGACATTGAAATCCTCCCTGCCCAGCAAAATTAAACTTCTTCTCAAGATATCGTTTTGATCAGTAACAGAGTACAGCCAGTGCTCACTTTATTTTGTAAATTTGAACATATCCTGTTTGTCTTCTGAACATATCTTCCCACTCTTTTGAAAGAAGAAAGGTGTGTGACTTTAATTAAGAGTGCGAAACGTGCATGAGTAGACTAGTCTAGTGGTGCGCTCAGGCTCTGGCGTGCCCCTGCAAACGGTGTCCTAGTGTGGTGCACTGTTTGCAACACCAGGTAGGACCGCTTCTGATCGCTTTCCATGTCAACGCTTCCGTTCATTCCTTCACGGTTTTTTGTTATCAGTCCTTACCAGTATTTTACTTGAATTCCAAAGGGAACTATACCTTCGGCTGATACCTGTAGGGTATCATTAAGTTTGTAATGTACGACTGCGATATTAAGCACTTCATTTTGAAATATAGGGTAATTAGAAATTATTGGGCGTTCCGTAACACTACAATTCGCCCGCACTGAATATAAAAATGGAGTGTTTAAAAATGTCTGTACTTTAAGGATATACAACATTTACTAAGCGTTGAAACATATATGAAAAAACTAGTGGCAAATACCGAAGGCAAATATATGAGTTGTTATGCTTAACTGGAGAAACTGAGTGGAACTGCTTATTTTGATATGCTACAACTATGACTTTTCCTCCAAATGTAAAATGAGTCATAGTACTTTCGGGGAAATTTGTTGCGCCTCATCGTTGATATGACACTGTAAAAGATCTGTTTGTAATTTATCAATTCATCATGTTCCATTCATTATATCATGAAGAAGAATATTCAGTAACTTCGATCGCTTCAAATTATACAATGACAAACAGATGAAAATTTTAGTAACTGCATTAATAACTATCATTATATTAAAGACTATTTGCGCTTACAGCACCAAAATTTAACTTGCTAAAATTAGATGGAAAGCCGTTCTTTCGAAAAAACGAAAGCTGCTTCTTACGCAGTTATATTCAAAAGCTACTATTCGTCTTGTACTGCTATCATCATGTACCTTCACTCTGTGTTTAGTTTCACTGCTGTGGCGCAATTTCTCAAAATGAATGTCTGCTTGCTGCAATGAAGATAAGACTCCATCCATGCAACTGGATGCCTTAACATTATAGTTTTCCAAGAAGAATTTTAAGGCCCACGCAGTAATCGGTGTCCGGACAGTTGCCACGCCGGACATTTGCCACGATTTTACCTGCTCTGGCGGGTTGGGTCCCTTGTGCCCCCCCTGATAATACACGCTTTTGTAAAAGAAAATGGGAACTGAACCTTTGAATTGCACCTAAAATTGACATCCCAAAACTGATCTGATCCTAAGGTTGACAATTTTGGCACCTCAAATATTTTTTATTTAAGTTTAGCTGCAAACATTTATAGTAGATGTAAATCTACTTAAGTACATTTAGATATAGTCCTCTAATAATTAAAATTTCTTGCTAAATTATTGATTATCTTTAAACAGGTCAGTAAAAGCAAGAAGCTTACTACTGAAAATTCATTGTTTCTAAAGAACATCAGAAACAAATGTATTAGACCTACTTTTCTTATACATTATAGACTTTTTGAAAAATATTTGATCATTTCCTCTGTCACTGACAGTGTAAATTCAGTTGCTTTGCAACACCAGGGATATCTACTTCTAAATTATGTTTGCAGCTGTTCTCATTTCGAATTCTGGAATATTTACTTCGTCTTCTTTGGTGAAGGAATTTCGGAAAATGCATTGACTAACTCCACTTTAGTGGCACTGTCATCAGTAACATTACCGTCGCTGTCGCGCAGTAAAGTTACTTACTGAGCCTTTCCGCTGGTTTACTTAACATGGAACCAGTATATCTTTGGATTTTTCGCCACATTTCTAGAGCGAGTTTCGTTGTGGAAACTATTAAATGCATCTCGCATTGAAATCCGCACCAAATTTTGAGCCTCAGTAAAACTTCACCAGTCTTGGAGATTTTGCGTCCGTCTAAATTATACGTGCCTTTTGCGGTGCTCCTGCAACAGCTTTCTGTCGTGTTTTGTGTACCATAGGGGATCAGTTCCGTCTCTTATTAATTTATTTGGTATGAATATTTCGAGTGCTGTTGATACTATTTATCTGAACTTACGCCAGATATGGTCTTCATTTACATAGTTTGGAAGGATTGGAGACTATCTCTTAGAAAGACATCACCCGAATTTTCAGCTGCTTTTATAAATAGATATATTTCGCGTTTAGTTTTGGTGAATTTCTTTGTTACGGAAGTGAGCCTCGCTACGACTGCGTGTTCACTCATCCCTGTATCCGTCGTGATGCTCAGGATTATTTGTGGCTAAGAAGTCAAGTGTGTTTTCGTAACCATTTACAATTTGACTGGCCTCGTCAACTAACTGTTAAAAATAATTTTAAAAATAGCATTTAGAACAATTACGGAAGTTGTTTTCTATTTACAATAGGGTATGAAAATGTATTTTGGCAACATGCGGAAGATAGATTGAAGTCACTGCCAACTTTAATTGTATGAGTAGGGTACCTATTTGTGATGAGACTCAAGTTTTCTTTTAACTGTTCAGCAACTGTTTCATCTGAGACAGGGGATCGGTAAAAGGAGTCAATTATTAATTTATTCCGGTTGTCGAATATAACCTCTGCCCATACTAAGTCACAGGAACTATCTGCTTCAAAGTCGATTGTGAGCTTACATTATTTTTCCTTAAGTTGTCCTTCTTGTTTCTGTCGTAGTGCAGATAATTACAATTACGGCTTTTCCCTCCAGAAGCTAAGATGCTTTCTCTGTGAACCTGTAAATACCAGAGCTAAACAATGTAGAACAACAACGTACGTTACAAGCGTAGCATTCTGTATTACTTCATTTTCTTATTTCTAACATTTTAAAATTGTAAGACGACTTTAGATGACATGTCAATCATAGATGTTCTTATCTCTATTTAGTGAACGTATTTCAGTTATGTTTTGAACATTGTCCCGCTACACTTTATTAACTAATGTTTTTAGAGAGTAAATTAATATGGAGTGTGTCGTTCTTCTTTTCAAACATTCACATACCCATTTATTCTTTCCCTATTGTCTTTTGGGTATGCAAAATGGTTCAAATGGCTCTGAGCACTATGAGACTTAATTTCTGGGGTCATCAGTCCCCTAGAACTTAGAACTACTTAAACCTAACTAACCTAAGGACATCACACACATCCATTCCCGAGGCAGGATTCGAACCTGCGACCGTAGCGGTCGTGCGGTTCCAGACTGTAGCGCCTAGAACCGCTCGGCCACTCTGGCCGGCTTGGGTATGCAGTTGTAGTAATTAAAGTAGGCACAAATGCAGTCATCAAAAAGAAATGATTAGCGTACATTCACATTCTCGTTACATCGTTCCTTTCTTGTTGCTCCCATGCCGATGGACTGTTTCTATCGCAATCAGTAAACGTGAAAGGAAGCCTCCGTACAGAAAGAGGAATCTATATTTATACTTGGCAGAACTAATTACATACTGACATAATCGTCGGTATTGCTTTCGTTTCACAAAAGTTATAAATATTTCTATTTCGGAAAGGAAGCTCTGTATTTGGCCAAGATATCGAACAATAAGGTCCCTTACGTACTGGTTGTATCGAGTATAAAATGGAGACGGCGGTTTGAAAGCGGACAGAGGTAGTGCGGGGAAGGGCGTCCCTTACCTGAGGGATCGCTACCTGGCAAAGGGGCAAGTGTGGCAAATGTCCGGCGTGGCAAATGTCCGACATTCCAGTAATCACCTGGCGAGGCCACAGAATACACCAGCAGAGAATTTTTTGTTGTTGAGATCTTTTACGAGATTATGTGTGGCTTCCTTTACAGAGCATCCTTTACGAAAGCAAATCTAAGAGGCAGTTGACTAGTTCTACTCTAAAACTTTAGCCTGTATACTGTTGTACGCCACATTTTTAACATTTTTTGAGTCCTAGAAAGGGTGAAATAAGTCCATAACTAGAAGTGCTTTGCTTGGCTCTAATTCTTAGATGGGTTGCCATAGGCCTACCACGTATAAGCCTGTGTGGGACCATGTCTTAAGTCACTGATTGATTATAAAACCAGTTCAAGTATCGTGCTATAAGCCAACACACGCTTTTAATACCCGGAAACATTTGATGACGTCGTTGGTTTGATGCGAATGATGACGACCAAGTTCATCGTAGCCACATCATTCAATTTATGCAGTGTCTTGTACCATCCTTAAGGATTTTTAAAGGATTGCGGACATGTTTATGCCTCGACTTCTAGCTGATTTACCTGGCAAGAGAAGCAGAATTGAAAAAGGTATCAATCAGTTATTTGAGACAAAGGTTGGGAAAAATGGCTTTGAACTAGATGTACGAACATAACGTGATTTTTCCATTAATATTTCATTTCTCTCGAGGCACAAGCCAAGGTTTGGAATGCCAGTGGTAGCAGCGAGAGCTGCCTGTAAGTGGCTGCCACTCTGACCTGTATCGACTGAGCCCTATCGAGGTGCAGATGGCTCCCCACGGACTCAGATGTGAAATGGAAGGCTGTCGCGCGATGGAAACGCTAGGAAATTAATGAGCCTCCCGTTCGAGGTCTATACGTTACAGAGAAGAGCCATCAGGGTCTTTCTTCTTAGTACCGGATCTCTGGGTGTCACGCGCTCAATTGGTGAGACGCTCATATCGAGCAGAGAAGACTTGAACAAACTATATATGTTGTAAACACCCACCAGAGAAATATTTTCACAGCTTTCTACATCAAGAATGGACAGACTTGATAATGGAAGAGCGTATGATGTTTGTTCGCGTTACCCGGCCTGCAAGAGATGTATACACAGGAATACTGTTCAGCAAATAACGCCAACGCAACAGTATAGCATGAAGATGCATCATCTGACTGGGCAACTCAGACAGCGGCTTCTAAACACATTTGAAAAGTAAGTAGCTCTCTTTCCATTATTATTAATGTTATTAACATATTAGTTTATAGTTATTGTTATTGTTATTGTTTTCTTCCAGCAGTGCAACGCATTCAGCGGAACTACAGGATCAGGATGCACAGCAGCACAACGACTGTTCTTGACATCATCATTCACAGGTGAAAAAAAGAATCAGTGGATTTATTTTAAAGACGATTAATTACTGCACACAATGTACAAATTTTTTATTGATTTATCAAATATATAGTAAATAATAGTATTTTCGTGCAAAATTGTTTGCTGCTACCCATCAATTATAAAGATATGCAGCCACAGCAGCTCTGTGAGTGAGGTATTTGTTTGTGAAGGGATTAGGCTCTTTTGTAAATAATTACGAAGATGTAACAAAATAACTAACAGTTTATTAGCATTACAAATAGTTTTTTGGGGAGTTTTTTTGTGATGACTTAAACACAACAACGAACTTAAATTTTTTATGTGCAATCATTTTTTGTACTTTAAAAAGATGACATTTACACAACACCGAAAATTCTTTTTGTTCTTAAGGATGATCTATTTTTTCATTAAACTAGTTAGTTTATGTAATATTTATACTTGTAACCATTTTTTGTGGTTGGTTTGGTCAGTTGTACATATAAAATATGAATATATGGGAAACGGGTGGACCGGAAGCAGCAGCAGGTGAAGAAATCTCTCTCTCTCTCTCTCTCAAACACACACACACACACACACACACACACACACACACACACACACACACACAAACTGTTTACACATCCATATACTGAATCATTCGAGCGAATAGTGTGAGAGTGTGAGGATCCCGATCCCGCCTCCACACGTGAATCATTTGTTGCCATGACGTGATAGGCCAGCTTTCAGCTGCAGTGCAGTATGCACCTCATGATCTTGCGACCAAAAGACTACATGACGCATCATGTGCAGAAAAGCATTTGCACCATTCCAGAGGCACTCATTGTAGCCGTCCATCATGAGAGCTTACGAGGAAGCGTGATGCATTCCCCTAGCCCGTCTTTAGGTGATTCGTGCATCTATATGATATGCACACATTTTAGATCTGATCCCCAAAAACTCCACAATCCGCCAGCCTCTCACCTCGTCTTTCATCAGGCCAATAGCCTTCTAGTTCTGGGGCGTCATGTCATAAGGATTATCAGCCGTGTATCCAGACGTGTTGAATACCTGAGGACTGTACCTAATTATTTCATCTGGATCACAGCCTTTATCTAGTAGATGGAACTGTCTGTATACACATAAAGTTAATTGGCATAATTGATGTTTGGTTTTGCAAACTCATAGTGAAATCGGAGAGGTTCTGAATACGTTTACCCTTATGGAGAGGTTTCGTAAAGTCCACTGAAACCTTAGCCATCCCCACAGTGACTAGTCCTTCATTGAAGTTGTAGCCCACTTAAAATTTGGACTGTCGATGTAATGTCTTGCACCATAACTCCAATCCCAATGGTAAGCTAAATTAATTTCGTAGTGGTTACCAACTTGCTGCGTGGTTTTCCGGAATACAGAATTATTCCTTTTCAAAATCACACATTCCAAGAGCCCCTGTCTTCTCCTTCAACCAAGGACGCAGCTTGAAGGAGATGACGTGGGTGATTCCAATAAATGTTATCCCCAAATTGAAACATTACTGGAGTTCTCTGTAGCGCAGAATATAACTCTGCTTATTCCCCAGCATTGTCATCAGCTTGGGGTCGAACCCTTTTGTTGGACTTGACACTCTGGACCCAGCAGCATGTCGCTATGAGCACCATGCAAACGGGTGTTTGCACACACACACACACACACACACACACACACACACACACACACACACACAAACTGTTTACACATCCATATACTGAATCATTCGAGCGAATAGTGTGAGAGTGTGAGGATCCCGATCCCGCCTCCACACGTGAATCATTTGTTGCCATGACGTGATAGGCCAGCTTTCAGCTGCAGTGCAGTATGCACCTCATGATCTTGCGACCAAAAGACTACATGACGCATCATGTGCAGAAAAGCATTTGCACCATTCCAGAGGCACTCATTGTAGCCGTCCATCATGAGAGCTTACGAGGAAGCGTGATGCATTCCCCTAGCCCGTCTTTAGGTGATTCGTGCATCTATATGATATGCACACATTTTAGATCTGATCCCCAAAAACTTACCCTTATGGAGAGGTTTCGTAAAGTCCACTGAAACCTTAGCCATCCCCACAGTGACTAGTCCTTCATTGAAGTTGTAGCCCACTTAAAATTTGGACTGTCGATGTAATGTCTTGCACCATAACTCCAATCCCAATGGTAAGCTAAATTAATTTCGTAGTGGTTACCAACTTGCTGCGTGGTTTTCCGGAATACAGAATTATTCCTTTTCAAAATCACACATTCCAAGAGCCCCTGTCTTCTCCTTCAACCAAGGACGCAGCTTGAAGGAGATGACGTGGGTGATTCCAATAAATTCCTCTGTAGCGCAGAATATAACTCTGCTTATTCCCCAGCATTGTCATCAGCTTGGGGTCGAACCCTTTTGTTGGACTTGACACTCTGGACCCAGCAGCATGTCGCTATGAGCACCATGCAAACGGGTGTGATATATAGCAGTTCTGCCTCCAAGACATATCCCTCACGAGCATCTGCGGCCACGTGTTGGATCTGCTTCTCCAGTCTGACGATTTTCTCTTTGGACAGACGTCAGAACCCTCCAAACGGGAAAGATTGTTGCGTGGCGTGCCGTAGAGATTGTCTACATCCAAGTAAAGGATGTAATTCAAATCGTCAGATGTCATGTACTCCTCTTCAATTATTCATTCTTGTTTTACTCTCCTTGATGTACATGTACACATACTGGCAAAGTCCTGCGTGAATCCCAGGACCAAAAAGGAGCAACATATCAACATCAGTCAATAGTTCGATATTGATACAGGTTCTTTTTGAGTGTTTCACAAAATCCCTGACACAGTGTGATAGAAGACAGGACCCAGAGTGTACGTGTTCATGCCTACACTCTGAAATTTCTCAAGAATATCTACAAGTAGGTGGACCTCATTGGTCATGTATAATTGAGTATGTTCTGCTAAATCGAAGATGTTGCACTCTTGCAAAACATTTATCGCATGCTCATACTCTGCATCTTTTATGGCGGTGACTATAGGTTTACTGGTGAAAGTGCTTATGTTGGGCAACGTAGTTTCATTAAGTCTCTTCTTCGAATCCAATTATTTTTAAGGAAGTATCCCCTGCTTCATCACAAGCTGAAATTAGCATCACCGGGATATGCAGCTCTGGTGATATACATGCCCTCACGACTCAGTATCTCAGCAAGTTTCTAAGGAGACACGTGCATGAAATGTAATGAACCCAGGAAAAGTGTTATCCTTGGAGTGATTTGCTTGGAAAATGAAATGTAGCTTTCTGAATTGTCGAGTATGACACTGACATTATCATCCTTCAAGCCGAAATCACCCAAATGTTCAGCACGAAAATGAGCATCATAGCACCTCAACCTATGGCAGAAGGTGGCTGTGTGTCATGGCAGTTGGTATTTTTAGATGTCAATAGTATCAACGTAGAATTTCTGCTTACTTGTCCAGCAGCAGCCCACAACTATGACAGCCACCTGCGTGCTTGTATAAGGCACATTCTTTTGTAAGCCGGTCATGGGAATGATGTTGCAATAAATGCGATAAACTTCTAAACGTATTTTTCAAGCTCAGAGAACTAGCATCTCACAGGATTATCGCTGATACATGATTTGAATTGATTGAGATTACAATCACATGAGCATGCAACTTCATATGCTTCTGTGTATGGTACACTTCGTTCTGTGAAGATCATATGAGAGGCAGTGAGATCACCTTCACGATGCCCCACAGGAACTAGTGAGCACTCACAATCAGTGTGCACAATGAAAGGGCAGCATTCCTGGTGGTGGACATTCCTGAACTTTCATTATTTTTTGTCCTCAGTGGGCATTTCCACACATACTGGTTCCTGGCTTGAGAATCTGATCAAATGCCTGCCTAGACATTCAGTCTTAGTGAAAGAATTGAGGCATCTATTGCAAAAATGCCTCATACCGTGATGGTTCCACAACTAGGAGGAAAGTGGGCATGACATGTTTTTGACCCAGACACAGCGATGCTCCTCACCTTTGGAGAATAGCAGCAAATCAACGTGATTGGGATACTGACTGCCTACTTTGGAAAAATAGTAGGATCTGACTATTTTATGCTTCTTTCTGTGCAGTGTGCTCTTCGTAATCTTCTGGCTTCCTCTTACCTAAATACAGGCCATAAATGTGAACTGATTAATCTGGGTTTTAAAGTTTGATAGGTCCTGGATTTCGATGGGGAATGAGATACCTGAAGTTATCATGCCTGCAGATATTAGACGTTCGACATATGTCTGTATACAGAGCATGATCCAGGTAATTTCTATCCCAGACCATAAGCGATCATCCAAAGCAGTATTCATCTTCCTCAGCTGTATTCCGGACATTAATAAGTGCTTTTTTAGCGGCAATATCTTTTCGAGAGATGAAACTGAACTCTCCGTTAGCAGTGTCAAAAAAAAAATGTAAGTACACTTCGAGTTGGAGTATACGGCTGCGTGCCATACCTCACCCTCTTTCCTGCAATTTGGAAAAATGACCCACTGTGACACTCTTGGGAATAGTTTCAAACCACGCTGCAATTGACTCAGCGTGAGATATCACGCCATGTTTCCTCCAAATTTTAACGATGCTTTACTCTTCAGCATCACAGCCTTCTTTGGTGGGGTGCATCAACTCACAGTACAGAACTACCTTGCACCTAACAGCACGATACTGTGGGTCATTGATGAGGACTAGCCGAGCAGTCTAAGGCGCTGCAGTCATGGACTGTGCGGCTGTCCGAGGTTCGAGTCCTCCCTCGGGCATGGGGGTGTGTGTTTGTCCTTAGGATAATTTAGGTTAAGTAGTGTGTAGGCTTAGGGACTGAAGACCTTAGCAGTTAAGTCCCATAAGATTTTACACACATTTGAACATTTGTCATTGATGATTTCGAGGAGCTCTCTTTCCAAAACTGCTTGGCAAACATTGAGGAAAGTAACATGTTCTCAGCAGCCTGCATTATTATTGTCAGTATGAGAGTGTAAGATATTATCCCCACAATCACAGGCAACCACAAAGCAGTCCTGCGTGATTCGGCTGACGATCGATAACATAGCGGGCTGTAGGGTTTCTGCTGCTAGTTCCAGAACATTGTCGATTTTTGTGCGATGCACTGGCAGTGCATGCACCGTTGGCAAGCTGGAACACAGTGTCGAAGGACCTGCGTGTGGTATCAGTGAATGCATCGTCAACTGGGCCACCCCAAAGTGGAAACATCATCGATGCATCCTGCTGTGGTGTCAATGGACCTGCAGGAGGTGTCAGTGAAGATATCATATTCAGGTCTGACCGTAGTCTTTCAAGCCCATGTCCTTAAGGTACCAATACTTCTGCAAAGGAAGAAGCGAGGTAGATAAGTATCTTGTGTGTGCAACACACAATATACATTTGCATCCATCAGTTACAGTAATTTATGATACTTGAGGTTTATTCATGCTAGTTTGCCCAATAACTGAGCATAGCTACGCATCATCTTCGTATTTCGGCATATTATATACATTCTAATATTGTTTCTTCTAACTCAGCTTTCAGAGCAGTGGCTATTTTCTCGTCAAGTGCATCAGAAAAACAACACACCTCGTAAGTATTGCATACAAGCGTAAAATTATCTTAAGAAAAAGAAGAAATAATACCAATGTATCTGATTCTCCACAATTAGACCAAAACCCATGGTTCTTGGGTTGATGGTTGGGACGGCTCACATATAATATTCAGATGGTAAAAATCCCATAAATCATCCATTAGGAAAGCCATGGTTTGGTCATCAAAGAGCAGTGACAGTATGCTATTATCTGGCTCACACGTAGTATTCAGATCACCTAGAAGGTAGAAAAAGCACCTTATAAACATTTTCCACAAACGTAAATAATTACTCAGAACACACACATAAGTATGTACATTTACATTCACATTCGGGTAAATCATTGATGAGGAAGACCAGGCTTCATCATAAAAATGTGATGACGGAATGCTTGCAACGTCATTGTAATCCTCAGCCGGCAAACGAGAGTGCTTACCGAATCCATCACCATTAGGACAGCAACGTGGCCTGCTTGTGTCGTCTCGCTATTCACAGCTCGTATCAGATTCTGGATGCGAGCCTCATCTGTAGGTTGCAGCCTCCAAATGTGTCTCTGTCAAATGTCTACATTCCTCCTAACCTTGAGTCCAAGTCCCTGTTTCAAGTGTCACCTCCCAAAATCCTCTCTGCTCCCAGTTGTTCACAGAACACCCGCCAAAATACATTCGTCTTCCAGTCAGAAAGTTTGTCAGTCGTTCTCCCAATAGGAAACCTCTCAGCAGAACGTGCACTCTCTCTGCAAACAAAGTTTCTTTTACTGTTTATCAACCTCCTTATTTTTCCAAGTTGGCGATATATTAGCAGTTAAGTAACAATGTTCCATTCTTGGAGAAAGTTTCAATGCTAACCAATGTGAAAAGCATGACTGCTTTCCTCAGAAAAAATAGTCCAATCCCCCACTCACACTCCTCTTTTGGCACTGTCCAATCACCGTTTTTCCCACTGCCTTCTGCAGTGCTCGGGTCAACAAACTCCATAGTCTGGTGACAAATTGTCAGCAGACTGGCTCTTTACGTAGCACAGTAAAAGTTCCATTTCCCGAACACGAGTTTTACACTGTAATGAGCCAAATAAGATCTTATCCACCTTTACAACCACTGTAAAACAATTTTTTTACTACCAGCATCTGCCCTGCAGCCTGCAAACACGTCGTGAGACCATTTTAGCCGAACAGGGCACCACTTAAAGAATCACACATGCTCTACACAGTCCCAGCATTCTCCTTAGAGCTCATTGTTAAGATCCATTGGGTAACACCCGTCCGCTAGATGCCTACCCAGTTCTCACAAAAGCCAGTCGTCTGCGCCATTCCAATGCCATTTACACAACAGCTCTGCCCCAGAGACCGCCGGTCGATGTGACCGATAATTCGGATATTGATGCACACCGCACAGCAGAAGTCTTCAGATCTCAGGTTAAGGGATACAGAAATTTACAAATGTTAGTTGCATATGGGCATTGCAGTAATTACAAGGGCGACGACCGAGACCGAACCCAGATAATCTGTTTCTCTAGACGGTTGTCTGCACCACCTTGGCCATCTGAGCATACTTGCCGCCTAGCACAAATTCCCATACGCCAGATAATACAGATGTATTATATCCAGTCCATTATTCCCTATTTACTCACAGCTGGTCCGCTGAGTCTCACAAGAGTTTGGATGAGTAAGTGCATCCCACAGAAGATACCATTTCGCGATCAAGGCGCGTATATGTACATAATTATATGTGTGGTATCTATTCTGTTCGACCTACCAGCTCGGCAACACCCTTGGCGCCACTCATCCACCTCTGATGGACATATTAAAAATACCTGTCTGAAACTTCGACAAACGTTCAGCCTCATGGCTGCTCTAGCGCCTGAGGGTTAAGCTAAATGGTTCAAATGGCTCTGAGCACTATGGGACTTAACATCTGACGTCATCAGTCCCCTAGAACTTAGAACTACTTAAACCTGACTAACCTAAGAACATCACTCACATCCGTGCCCGAGGCAGGATTCGAACCTGCGACCATAGCGGTCTCGCGGTTCCAGATGGTTCAAATGGCTCTGAGCACTATGCGACTTAACTTCTGAGGTCATCAGTCGCCTAGAACTTAGAACTAATTAAACCTAACTAACCTAAGGACATCACACACATCCATGCCCGAGGCAGGATTCGAACCTGCGACCGGAGCAGTCGCTCGGCTCCAGACTGTAGCGTCCAGAACCGCACGGCCACCCCGGCCGGCGCGCGGTTCCAGAGTGAAGCGCCTAGAACCGCTCGGCCACACTGGCCGGCCGTTAGGCAAACCCTTAGACATCCCTTGTGTGGGGTTATCTGAGTCAGGCACTAGAGCAGCTGTGAGGCTGAACGTGTGACGAAGTTTCTGACAGGCACATTTTAGAAGTACGCAAAAAAGTTGCGTGTGAGGCAATGAAGGTGTTCCTGAACTTAGGGGAGGGGAGGGGAGGGGGATCTTAGGGGGCCCTTTGCAATTTTATTCATGTTAACGTTGAACTGTGAAAGTGTAATGTCCTTCACTTCCCTTGCTCCCACTGTAAGCATCAGTTGAACAACGGGTGCTCTCTTTAACAATGTTTGCTACAGCAAATAGACTCCAATCTCCTCCCTGCTTTCCCTTTCGATTACGTACATATTTTTACAGAAATTTACATGCTGAATTGCTGTATCTCCATAAATAAATCATTAAAAATTCCTTCAACAACCTGCTCAACAACTTAATTTCTCTGTGCTTTGAAGTACCTGCGGTAGCAGAATAGAGATACGAGAAACACAAGTCCGAAAACAATTTATTTGACTCACCAAAACGAACCAATAATATGGTCTCCAAAAGAACAATAGACTCGATCCCAACTGCGGATCGTCACAAATACAAGATAACAAATAATAATAGAAAAGACCCTACTTTTCACAGGGAGAGATCACAATAACAATTCTACAATGTCCAGATGTCCGTCGACAATACCAAGTCCATCTGCAAGAGATCAGCCAGCTAGAAGAGGCGTCTGGCCGTGACTGTCGGGATAGCAGCTCTGTATACTTTTAAGTAGTGCGTCGAACTGCCCTTTGCCTGCAGTGCGCCGCCCTATAAAGCCCGTTTGGCGGATATATCTGCTCGAACTACTTGCAATCACGTGCCTGGCGTATCGAAGTAGTTCCTGTGCTAGCTGTGACCTCTGGTGAAGCTGTTCTGTAGGCTCTGCGAAAGGGTTGCGGTTCCTGGAGGTTGTTGGTGGAGACCTGGTGTTGTGTTGTGGCCGTCAGTAAATATTTGTGTTGGCAACATAGACGATGTAGATTTTCCTGGTGAATATACGCCATGTGATGCAGGCATCCCGTGTCGATTGGACGTGAAGTGGGATGCCGATGCAGTAGGCGCTACGATGTATGAAGTGGGCGCCCACAGCATCCTTCTACACTCACGCTCATAAATTAAGGATAATGCTGATGGTCAAACAACGCTTAGGTGGGCGGTTTGCGGGTTTAAATCACCTCGGGGGTATGACCATGCAGTGCATCTGACCTGCGGCGTCGCACGGTGGCGCTGGCAGCAGTCAACACAAACAGAGCATGTCAGAGTACGGTGCTGCGAGTAAGTGTGCAGACGTTTTCAGACGTGCTAATGGTGACTGTGTGTTGAAAATGGCTCAAATGACACACATTGATGACGTTATGAGGGATAGAATACTACGGCGACTGGAGGGTGGTCAAATACAGCAGGTTGTAGCACAGGCCCTCCGTATGACACAAAGTGTGATCTCACGATTATGGCAACGATTCCAGCAGACAGGAAACGTGTCCAGGCGCTATAGTACTGGACGTCCACAGTGTATAACACCACAAGAAGACCGATATCTCACCATCAGTGCCCGCAGGCGGCCACGGAGGACTGCAGGTAGCCTTGCTCGAGACCTTACCGCAGCCACTGGAACAGTTGTCTCCAGTCACAGACCCCTGGTCACAGGAGAGCCCGTAAAGCCTGGTGTCAAGAACACAGTACGTGGTCATTGGAACAATGATCCCAGGTTATGTTCACAGACGAGTCCAGGTATAGTCTGAACAGTGATTCTCGCCGGGTTTTCATCTGGCGTGAACCAGGAACCAGATACCAACGCCTTAATGTCCTTGAAAGGGACCTGTGTGGAGGCTGTGGTTTGACGGTGGAGGGTGGGATTACAATTGGTGCACGTACACGCAGATGTCTTCGACAGAGGAACTGTAACAGGTCAGGTATATCGGGACGTCATTTTGCACCACTATGTCCGCCTTTTCAGGAGTGCAGTGGATCCCACCTTCCACCAGATGGATGATAATGCACGGCCCCACCGAGCTGCCATCATGGAGGAGTACCTTGAAACAGAAGATATCAGGCGAATAGAGTGGCCTGCCTGTTCTCCAGACCTAAACCCCTTCGAATATTTCTGGGATGCTCTCGGTCGACGAATTGCTGCACGTCTTCAAACCCCTACGACACTTCAGGAGCTCCAACAGGCACTGGTGCAAGAATGAAAGCTATACCCCAGCAGCTGCTACTCTACCTGATCCAGAATATGCCAACCTGTTGTGCGGCCTGTTTATGTGTGCATGATGATCATATCTCATATTGATATCGGGGTACTTGCGCAGGAAACAGTGGCATTTTGTAGCACATGTGTTTAGGGACGGTTTTCTCAACTTATCACCAATACCATGGACATACAGATCTGTGTCGTGTGTGTTCCCTATGTGCCTATGCTATTAGTGCCAGTTTTGTGTAATGCCACGTTATGTGGCACCACATTCCGTAATTATCCTTAATTTATGAGCACGAGTGTAGCTACTTTAAAGTTTTGTTTCTCTCATTCCTCATGAATTAACATCTTATGGGCCTCACCCATGCACTTACTGTTGTAGTCATCAGAATTTCCACCAACACAGTTAGCAGGAAGTGAATTTCCAGCTAGAGATATTTAGGTGATGTGCAAGGTGGCTGCAGTGCACACTACGCAACTAAAGGGTTCTAAAGCACACATTAGATAGGCAACACAAAATGAGTAAAATAATAAGCATTTATTAAGTTTGTGATCAAAAGTAATACGAAAGCTTTCAGCGTGATGGAAGCGTGGAAAGGTATTCAAAGTCCAACACGTTGACTATCCAAACACACTGAAAATAACTTTTTATCTAAAGATGTTTATCTGGTCTGCTGTGTTTGACAGTTCTTTGTTCTGTTTGTGACTAATAACTACACTGGATACTTGGTGTCGAACAGTCCAACATATACTCTTAGATAGTGGCTAAACATTACAATGGCGAATGAAGGTAGCATTGTCTGTCGACGACTGGAACTGTAGAGCTGTAGGCACTCGCGCGTGAACTGGGCATGAACTGCGTTGGATGTGAACTGGAACTAGGTGTAAACTGGATGAGAGTTGTCATGTGTCACTATTTATCCCGCTATTGGTGGAATAGTCTTGCATCTGCGAGGAGGAAAGTAATTCTGAATATCAGCGCCCCCAGTGGCAACTAATATCACTAGCAGCTTATGATTATGACACTTGCGGACAGTCTTGCAGCGAAAGTAGAAATCCGTCGCATATTACAAGAGCCATATGTGTGGCAACAGACAGCTCTGTATGGCACCACAACTAGAATGGCTGCATGATGGCGCCCTCTGATGCATACTGCTGTGTACCAGTGACTAAGTACACAGCATCCCTGCCTCGGGAGGGTAGCCACGGGGGAGGGGGCACAGGTTGGGACGATGAAACTGGCTTCATCGGTTTAAACCTTCCTCGCTTGCTGACAGGCGAATATGGTGGGTGCACACCTCTTGCTCCCCTGGCGTTTGCCTATGGCTCTGGGGAAAACGCACGTAAAACCCCGGTGAGCGGGAGCTCAGCTAAGCATTCCACCAGGGGCTCGTCTTTCGGATGGGGCTCGATCTCCACATCCAATTGGGCGCCTCTGGTTCGCTGCGGCCGCGCTGCCGGTTGTGCCTGGAGGGCCACAAGACAGCTGGTTGCAATGAAGTCTTCTGAGTTTGAAAAAGAGAACAAGCAAGAAGTTCTGCCTCTATGTGACTGAGCACATTGCAGCCACATTTCATTCCTATGGTGTGTTGAGATACCCTGATATTTTACTCCAAACTTTGCATTGCTTAGCTGCTGTATAACTGTACCAGACACTCAAGATTTCTTGCCAGACTTTTATATTGGAATAAGTCTTTCTTATTGCAATAAGTCTTTCTTTCCTGTCAGCCTTTGTCCCGCTTCAATGCGAGGTCGGCCGTGTTACAACGGCTTTGGCAGTGTTAGTTGCAGAGGATGGCCGGATTCCTTCCTGCCGCCACCCTGAACCACCACCACCTAGAAAGAGTCTCTAAGTTGTGGTGCCTGAACCCCCCGGGACGGAATTAGTGTACCCCAGCTGTCTGCGTTTAGTGTAAGCCATGAAATAGTGCGAACGTTTTCAAATGTCTGCGAGTCGTGTAACTGAGGTGGAACGTGGGGACCAGCCCGGTACTCACCTAGCAGGATGTGGAAAACCGCCTAAAAACCACATCCAGGCTGGCCATCATACGATCCCTCGACGTTAATCCGCTGGGGCGGATTCGATCTGGGGCCGTCGTGCCTACCCGAGTCCAGGAAGCGTCGAATTAGCGCTCTCGGCTACTCTGGCGGGTTTATATATTGCAGTAAGTACAGGATCATTTATTTTTTCAAATTTGTGTCGACTGTTGTCGAAGCTAGGGTTGCCGATGCACGAGTAGTTTTAAAACTGACATTATAGTGCGCTACGGTCTCCCACGTAGTTTCTAACCCGAAGATTTGGCATACTGACCCTACGACTTATCTTAGAAAATAGATTAAGGAAATGCAAACTTGACAATGTTGACTGGAATACTCTCTTTCAAATTCTGAAGGTGGCAGGGATAAAATACAGGGAGCCAAAGGCTGTTTACAATCTGTACAGAAACCAGATGGCAGTTATAAAAATCGAGGGGCATGAAAGGGAAGCAGTGGTTGGGAAGGGAGTGAAACAGGGTTGTAGCCTCTCCCCGATGTTATTCAATCGATATATTGAGCAAGCGGTAAAGGAAACAAAAGAAAAATTCGGAGTAGGTATTAAAATCCATGGAGAAGAAATAAAAACTTTGAGGTTCGCCGATGACATTGTAATTCTGACAGAGACAGCAAAGGACCTGGAAGCGCAGCTGAACTGAATGGATAGTGTCTTGAAAGGACGATATAAAATGAACATCAACAAAAGCAAAACGAAGATAATGGAATGTAGTCGAATTAAGTCGGGTAATGCTGAGGGAATTAGATTAGGAAATGAGACACTTAAAGTAGTACATGAGTTTTGCGATTTAAGGAGCTAAATAACTGATGATGTTCGAAGTAGAGAGGATATAAAATGTAGACTGGCAATGGCAAGGAAAGCGTTTCTGAAGAAGATAAATTTGTTAACATCGAGTATAGATTTAAGTGTCAGGAAGTCTTTTCCGTGCGAATTGGTATGGGTGGAGATTATACTTAGTTAAGGTTATACTAAGTTAATAATTGGCTCCTTCTACCGACCCCCAGACTCCGATGATATAGTTGCTGAACAGTTCAGAGAAAATTTGAGTCTCGTAACAAATAAATACCCCACTCATACGGTTATAGTTGGTGGGGACTTCAACCTTCCCTCGATATGTTGGCAAAAATACTTGTTCAAAACCGGTGGTAGGCAGAAAACATCTTCCGAGATTGTCCTAAATGCTTTCTCCGAAAATTATTTCGAGCAGTTAGTCCACGAACCCACGCGAATTGTCTATGGTTGCGAAAACACACTTGACCTCTTAGCCACAACAATCCAGAGCTAATAGAGAGCATCATGACTGATACAGGGATTAGGGATCACAAGGTCGTTGTAGCTAGGCTCAATACCGTTTCTTCCAAATCCACCAGAAACAACGCAAAATAATTTTATTTAAAAAAGCGGATAAAGTGTCACTAGAAGCCTTCCTAAGAGACAATCTCCATTCCTTCGAAATTGACTATGCAAATGTAGACGAGATGTGGCTCAAATTCAAAGATATAGTAGCAACAGCAATTGAGAGATTCATACCTCATAAATTGGTAAGAGATGGAACTGGTCCCCCACGGTACACAAAACAGGTCCGAACGCTGTTGCAGAGGCAACGGAAAAGCATGCGAAGTTCAGAAGAACGCGAAATCCCGAAGATTGGCTAAAATTTACAAACGTGCGAAATTTGGCACGGACTTCAATGCGAGATGCCTTTAATAGGTTCCACAACGAAACATTGTCTCGAAATTTGGTAGAAAATCCGAAGAAATTCTGGTCGTATGTAAAGTACACAAGCGGCAAGACGCAGTCAATACCTTCGCTGCGCAGTGCCGATGGTACTGTTACCGACGACTGTGCCGCTAAAGCGGAGTTATTAAACGCAGTTTTCCGAAATTCCTTCACCAGGGAAGACGAATGGAATATTCCAGAATTTGAAACACGAACAGCTGCTAGCGTGAGTTTCTTAGAAGTAGATACCTTAGGGGTTGCGAAACAACTCAAATCGCTTGATACGGGCAAGTCTTCAGGTCCAGATTGTATACCGATCAGGTTCCTTTCAGATTACGCTGATACAATAGCTCCCTACTTAGCAATCATATACAACCGCTCGCTCACCGATAGATCTGTACCTACAGATTGGAAAATTGCGCAGGTCGCACCAGTGTTTAAGAAGGGTAGTAGGAGTAATCCATTGAACTACAGACCTATATCATTGACGTCGGTTTGCAGTAGGGTTTTGGAGCATATACTGTATTCAAACATTATGAATCACCTCGAAGGGAACGATCTATTGATACGTAATCAGCATGGTTTCAGAAAACATCGTTCTTGTGCAACGCAGCTAGCTCTTTATTCGCACGAAGTATTGGCTGCTATCGACAGGGGATCTCAAGTTGATTCCGTATTTCTAGATTTCCGGAAATCTTTTGACACCGTTCCTCACAAGCGACTTCTAATCAAGTTGAGGGCCTACGGGGTATCGTCTCAGTTGTGCGACTGGATTCGTGATTTACTGTCAGGAAGGTCGCAGTTCGTAGTAATAGACGGCAAATCATCGAGTAAAACTGAAGTGATATGAGGTGTTCCCCAGGGAAGCGTTCTGGGACCTCTGCTGTTCCTGATCTACATAAATGACCTGGGTGACAATCTGAGCAGTTCTCTTAAGCTGTTCGCAGATGATGCCGTAATTTACCGTCTAGTAAGGTCATCCGAAGACCAGTATCAGTTGCAAAGCGATTTAGAAAAGATTGCTGTATGGTTTGGCAGGTGGCAGTTGACGCTAAATAATGAAAAGTGTGAGGTGATCCACATGAGTTCCAAAAGAAATCCGTTGGAATTCGATTACCCGATAAATAGTACAATTCTCAAGGCTGTCAATTCAACTAAGTACCTGGGTGTAAAAATTACGAACAACTTGAGTTGGAAAGACCACATAGACAATATTGTGGGGAAGACGAGCCAAAGGTTGCGTTTCATTGGCAGGACACTTAGAAGATGCAACAAGTCCACTAAACAGACAGCTTACACTACACTCGTTCGTCCACTGTTAGAATATTGCTGCGAAGTGTGGGATCCTTACCAGGTGGGATTGACGGAGGACATCGAAAGGGTGCAAAAAAGGGCAGCTCGTTTTGTATTATCACGAAATAGGGGAGAGAGTGTGGCAGATATGATACGCGAGTTGGGATAGAAGTCACTAAAGCAAAGACGTTTTTCGTCGCGGCGAGATCTATTTATGAAATTTCAGTCACCAACCTTCTCTTCGGAATGCGAAAATATTTTGTTGAGCCCAACCTACATAGGTAGGAATGATCATCAAAATAAAATAAGAGAAATCAGAGCTCGAACAGAAAGATTTAGGTGTTCGTTTTTCCCGTGCGCTGTTCGGGAGTGGAATGGTAGGGAGATAGTGTGATTGTGGTTCGATGAACCCTCTGCCAAGCACTTAAATGTGAATTGCAGAGTAATCATGTAGATCTAGATGTAGATGTATTTGTATGGAGTGTAGCCACGTATGGAAGTGAAACATGGACGATAAATTGTTTGGACAAGAAGAGAATAGAAGCTTTCGAAATGTGGTGCTACAGAAGAATGCTGAAGATTAGATGGGTAGATCACATAACTAATGAGGAAGTATTGAATAGGATTGGGGAGAAGAGAAATTTGTGGCACAACTTGACTAGAAGAAGAGATCGCTTGGTAGGACATATTCTGAGGCATCAAGTGATCACAAATTCAGCATTGGAGGGCAGCGTGGAGGGTAAAAATCATAGATGGAGACCAAGAGATGAATACACTAAACAGATTCAGAAGGATGTAGGCTGCAGTAGGTACTGGGAGATGATGAAGCTTGCACAGGATAGAGTAGCATGGAGAGCTGCATCAAACCAGTTTCTGGACTGAAGACCACAACAACAACATCGATAATGTTAGCCTAACAAGTATCACATTCTACAGGGCGATAAAGATTAGTAGGAAATAATAAAGGGATTCTTTCAAGTATCGACAGGTACGTCAGTTTTGAATGGGATCCATGTTGCATTTTTTATGAAGTTCTTGCTGGATTTTATGTACTGTAATTGGTGTGTTAAGCACAGTCTGTAACGTATTGTCTAGATACCGAATCCTAGGCTCCAGATGCAGGATAGGCACACGGTGGCAGAGTAGAAAATACCAATTGTAGGTCGAAAATTGAAGTGGTGATTTCCCATTGAATACATACGTCTTCTAGGTAGACATACCAGTTGCTGTTTAAGTAGTATTTGATTGTGTTTGAACAAATATCAATGGTAGTCCTGTAGCTGTGAGGTAATGCATCAACATCATACTCGGCAAACCGCCTTACGGTGTGTAGTGGTGGGCACCTCTTGTCCCACTACCATCTTCCCACTTCATTCTTTCATTCGCGAATACTGCGTTGGGGGAACGTCTATCAGTAAGCTACCGTATGATCTCTAATTCTTTTTATTTTTTCGACGTGGTGAAAATAATATGTTATCCAGATCTCATTCGAGCGCACGTTCGTAGGATTCCGCTGAATAGGTCAGGTGTCCATTATATGCAGGAAGCGGCTACACGGGTAGCAGGGGCTGTGTGGCGTGGACTGGGCGGTTTTTTAGGTTATAGGGTCTGGGAAAAGCACAAGAAGGGCCTCAGTCACAAAGGGTGCTGGCTGAACACAGGAAGGACGTAGATACAGGAACCATTGGTATAACAGTTGTAAATTGTCGTAGTTGTGTTGGGAAAGTACCAGAGCTCCAAGCGTTAATAGAAAGCACTGATTCTCAAATCGTTATAGGCACTGAAAGCTGGCTATAGCCGGATATAAGCTCAGCCGAAATTTTTGCGAAGAACCTAACGGTGTTCCGAAAGAATAGGCTATACACAGTTGGCGCTGGCGTTTTTGTTGCTGTCAGAAGTAGTTTATCTTGTCGGGACATTGAAGTAGATACTTCCTGTGAGTTAGTATGGGCAGAGGTCATTGTTGGCAACCGGAATAAACTAATAATTGGAATCTTTTTACCGACCTCCCAATTGAGATGATACAGTTGCTGAAAGGTTCAAAGTAAACTTGAGTTTGATTTCAAACATGTACCCGACTCATACGATAACAGTTGGTGGTGACTTTAATTTACCCTCTATATGTGGGCGAAAATACATGTTTAATTCCGGAGGTACGCATAAAATATCATCCGAAATTGTGCTAAACGCATTCTCTGAAAATTATTTGGAGCAGTTAGTTCATGAGCCCACGCGAATAGTAAACGGTTGTGAAAACACACTTGACCTCTTAGCAACAAATAATCCTGAGTTAATAACGAGCATCAAAACCGATTCATGGATTAGTGAACACAGCGTTGTCGTAGCGAGATTGAATATTGTAATCTCCAAATCCGCGAAAAATATACCTATTCAGAAAAGTAGGTAAAAATTCACTTGACGCCTTCCTAAGAGACAATCTCCACTTATTCCAAATTAATAATACAAGTGTAGACCAGATGCGGCTTAAATTCAAAGAAATAGTATCGGCAGCAATTGAGAGATTTATACCAAATAAATTAACAAACGACGGAGCTGATCCTCTTTGATACACAAAACGGGATGGAACACTGTTGCAGAAACAACGAAACAGTTTCCACAACGAAACTTTGTCTCGAAACCTGGCAGAAAATCCAAAGAGATTATGGTCGTATGTGAAGTATGTTAGCGGCAAGAAACAATCAATGCCTTCTCTGCGCGATAGCAACGGAGATACTATCGAGGACAGTGCTGCCTAAGCAGAGTTACTAAACACAGCCTTCCGAAATGCCTTCACAAAAGAAGACGAAGTAAATATCCCAGAATTCTAATCGAAAACAGCTGCCAACATGAGTAACGTAGAAGTAAATATCCTCGGAGTAGTGAATCAACTTAAATCACTTAATGAAAGCAAGTCTTCTAGTCCAGACTGTATAGGTTCCTTTCGGAGTAAGCTGATGCATTAGCTCCATACTTAACAATCATATACAACCGCTCGCTCAACGAAAGATCCGTACCCAAAGACTGGAAAGTTGCACAGGTCATACCAATATTCAAGAAAGGTAGTAGGACTAAGCCTCTAAATTACAGGCCCATATCGTTAACATTGATATGCAGCACGATTTTGGAACATATATTGTGTTCGAACACTAGCTCTTTATTCACATGAAGTGTTGAGTGCTATTGACAAGTGATTTCCGATCGATTCTGTATTTCTGGATGTCCGGAAGGCTTTTGACACTGTACCACACAAGCGGCTCGTAGTGAAATTGCGTGCTTATGGAATATCGTAGTTATATGACTGGATCTGTGATTTCCTGTCAGAGAGGTCATAGTTCGTAGTAATTGACGGAACGTCATCGAGTACAACAGAAGTGATTTCTGGCGTTCCCCAAGGTAGTGTTATAGGCCCTTTGCTGTTCCTTATCTATATAAATGATTTTGGAGACAATGTGAGCAGCCGTCTTACGTTGTTTGTAGATAAGCTGTCGTTAATAGACTAGTAAAGTCATTAGAAGATCAAAACAAACTGCAGAACGATTTAGAAAAGATATCTGAATGGTGCGAAAAGTGGCAGTTGTCCGTAAATAACGAAAAGTGTGAGGTCATCCACATGAGTGCTAAAAGGAACTGGTTAAACTTCGGTTACACGATAAATCAAACTAATCTAAAAGCCGTAAATTCAACTATATACCTAGGTATTTTATTAATTGGAAGGAACACAGAAAATTTTGTGGTGAAGGCTAACCAAAGTCTGCGTTTTATTGGCAGGACACTTAGAAAATGTAACAGACCTACTAAGGAGACTGCCTACATTACGCTTGTCCGTCCTCTTTTAGAATACTGCTGGGCGGTGTGGGATCCTTACCAGATAGGACCGACGGAGTACATCGAAAAAGGTCAAAGAAAGGCAGCACGTTTTGTATTATCGCGAAATATGGGAGAGAGTGTCACAGAAATGATACAGGATTTGGGCTGGACATCATTAAAAGAAAGGTGTTTTTCGACGGGATCTTCTCACGAAATTCCCAACTTTCTCCTCCGAATGCGAAAATATTTTGTTAACACTGACCTAAATAGGGAGGAACGATCACCACGATAAAATAAGGGAAACCAGAGCTCGTATGGAAAGATATAGATGTTCATTCTTCCCGCGCGCCATTAGAGATTGGAGTAATAGAGAATTGTAAAGGTGGTTCGATGAACCCTCTGCCATGCACTTGAATGTGATTTTCAGAGTATCCATGTAGATTGAAATGTAAATGCTAATCTTCTCCGTGATATGCAACGCCTTTCTTGCAGAGACTACCATTAGAATTTGTTGAGCATCTACGTAACGTTCTAGCACCGACAGCTAAACGATTCCAGACACAATGTGCCACTCTTCCTTGGATCTTCTCTGTCCCTTCTGTTCATCGTACTTGGTAAGGGCCCCAACTGATGAGTAATAATACGAATCTGTCGAACGTTTGCTTTTGCATTTATCGCAAATCTCTCGCCCAGCATAAAATTGTAAGCGACTGCAAATAAACCCTGATGGTTCATGTGCATAAGAAGGGTAAAAGAACAGTTCCGTAAAATTACAGACCAATATCCTTGTTATCGATTCGGTGTAAAATTCTTGAGCATATTCGAGTTCGAAAATAATAAATTTTCTTTGGTCACAAATGCTCCTGTCCACAGATGAGCATGGCTTTAGAATACATCGCTCGTGCGAAATTCAGCTTGCCCTTTTCTCGCCAGATATCCTGCACCCATGTTCTAGAGGTAGCGTCTTTGATTATTAATCAAAACGTCCTCGGTCGCGGGCTCGAACCTCGCTACTGCTTAAATTTTGAGTAAAAATCATGAGCGTTGGCGGGCGAAGACTTCTGGCACAAGAAGTCACCCTCAATCTACCAACGGCCTTGTCAAAGACGGTGAAGGAACGGACAGAGGTTCAGAGCAATCTCTTGCCCATGGTGTGGGAAAGGTGGACGAATCAGCGATGATCAACGCCATGAGGATGCAGAAGGCAGTGGAAACCACTGCCTTTAAGATACTTAACGGGTATCCACAGAACATGTGGCGTGTAATTGGAAAAGTATCATGATGATCTCTCCTTTGGCAAAACATTCCGGTATAGGGACTGCCAAGGACGAGGTGACTATGAGGAAAAGATCGAATAGCCAACGAAAGAATAACCTTTTACGAGTCGTGACGTGGAATGTCAGAAGTTTGAAGGTGTGAGGGAAGCTAGAAAATCTGAGAAGGGAAACGCTAAGGCTCAATCTAGAAATAGCGGAGCCAGTGAAGTGTAATGGAAAGAAGACAAGGATTTCTGGTCATATCGATAAGTGACTTCATACTACCAAGTTCTTTGATAATTGGGATCGATTTTGTAATCAGTGAAGTAACATCATTCTATGTAGGTGTGATGCTCTAAGAAATAGGTTGGTGAAATTTGGTCTACGTAAGGTGCTCCACGAAATCACAAACAACCTCTGAGAAATGGTGCTCACACATACTGTCAAATAATGTCAAGAAAGATATTGCTTTTAATCTATCAAGGCATCAGAGATCCATAAGTTCAGAACAAGGATAACAACAATTTTACATAAATTACATTTTATTACAACCATGTACGAATAAATTTACAAGAGATTTTGAAATATTCTGCTATTGGCTGAGTTTCATGCTTCATACCTTCGCCGGAATGAGTTTCCAAGTCCGTCGTCTATGGCGCAGTCTTGCTTCTTATCGTGAGAAAGTCACTGATTCGGGTAATAAGGACAGTTCTCTTTGTAACTTAAGTAGCTACTTACCTGTACACGTGTACTAAAACAGCGTAGCTGTCTTAAGAGTAGGCTTCTAAAAGAGGCAGTATTGTGCACAACCACTTGCACTCACAGTTGAGCGCTTGAAAAGTGCTGCGACACGTGATTTTGCCTGATAAGGTTACATCGTATTTCCTCGTCGCCCGCTGGTGGATCTGGGACCACGAGAGCAGACGTAGACCGTCACTTCATAAGGAAGCGTTGCTTTTCCTGACTTCTGGTTGGCTGGGGGAGAACAGGGGCCCATGCTAAGATGAAGAATCAGAAATCGAGAGACCAAGTTTGGCGGTGACTGGGTGGGGACGCGTCAACAGCGGTCGCTCATCTGTGAACAAGACAAATGAGTGTCACAGGTGCTTCCAGTGTGGAAAGTACATGTCCAACTCGTATATCGTAAGTCACAACACCTTTGCGAATAGGTTTATTCATTTTGCAGTGGAACTCAATAACAAATGTCTTGGCACTTTACGTTTAGTTGAATCATTGCCATTTGCCATCTAGCGCTTAGTCTGTAGAGATCAACTTAGCGTTAAAGGCGAATGATTAACGATTGGCGACCACTACTGTCTACAGTGACAAGAGACATTGCATGAAGTTTCGAGTTAAGTGCTAATTAGAACTCTGCTGTGTGTGCCTGAAAAGTCCATGTCCACTTGCGATACACGACGGGTACTGCATAATACTAACAAGAAGTCGCGCTCTTCCGCCCTTGGGAGTAATGTCACACGTAAACTTAATTTTAAAGTGCCTCATCGTGATAATGGGACCAAATCATACTAAACTCTTGACATACCCGCAAGAAAAAATCAATGGCCCTTTACTCGGACAAATGTAGTGACCATAGAACGGTTCCTGGCCGATGACTTGTGCATCGGGTAGTCCTAGTCCTGCAATAGTATTGCAACAGTGTCCACTTGCTTAGCTGGGTGGTAAGGTGCTCCCCTCCCATGCAAGCGGGCCCGGGTTCGATTCCTGACTGGGTTAGAGATTTTCTCAGCTCGGGGACTGGGTGTTGTGTTGTCCTCATCATCATTTCATCCTCAGCGCCGGCGCGTAAGTCGCCCAATGTGGCGTTGAATGAAATAAAGACTTCCACTTGGCGGCCGAACTTCCCTGAATAGGGGACTCCCGGTCAACGATGCCACACGCTCATTTCATTTCCACCGTAACAGTTACGTCGCCTGCACGTACCACACAACGTGCACTGACTGAAGGTGCACTACTAAACCTTTCTATCACGGCATCATTAAAATCCAGTGTTCTCAAATCAGGCCTTCCCTTCTCAATACGCTCAAGACAAAGTTGTCATAAAATACAGTAAAGTTTCTGTGGTGTGGATCTCTTCATTAGGAAAACGATACTCGCGGAGATGGGAATAGTCTATTCTATCGCCCACCTATTGACGGCAAGACATAATAGTGTCAGTGCGTTCATTCGGTTTTCAGTACATGTTAGATCCAGAATCGTATATGCACATCGAAGGCTAAGAACAATTAACTACGAGGTGGCCACGGAGCGTTGAGTACCCTTACCAACACACACACACTGTGTGCGACCTGTCACCTCTTAAAAGTTTATCAGCGACGCTCTGAAATATCATCTCACGCAGGTTACGATTAAGATTTTAGAGGAAAAGAAAAACTAAATGCAAGCTTCTTAGTAGGAGTATTGTAGACGGATTGTGCCTGAACAATGACGTTCTTGCGGTATCCGGCAGTTACTCGATCTCCGTTCATAGAAAGTGTGTTGTACGCGTAGCGAGGGGTTCGGTAATGCCATGAGTTTGTAAGAACGTTTCTTTCTGCATAAACATAAGAACTTATTGTTAGGAGAGGGTATGCGTAAATGAAGTTTATTTTTCCTTATAAGAAATGGGTAATTATGTAAAATGGTGATGTAATGTTACCAAGCCATGTTATAAGGTTAGGGATGTTGCGTTATTCATGGAGTCATGGGAACGGTTTGTACTGACGTAACTGAAGCTGTTGAAAATAAAATGAGCATGTTCCATAAAATTTCGGTTGCGCAGCCGCATAAATTCACCTCTTTGCCGCCTATCAACGTCTCTGGCGCCTTGTGTATCTTTGGCGCATACGCAGTGGTTCGGTCCTCGGGTTTAATATGACGGAGCAAGTGCTGGAGCGTTAGTCACCTCGGCTCACTCTGAAGATGGACGGACGGTATTCAGCCGAAATATTAGAAGAAGAAGCTGAATTTGTGCGGCTGCACGCCAGAAATTTTATGGAAGAGTCTTTGCGCAGCGTAAACATGAAAATGAGTGTGGTTACAGGATTAAGTGGTTTGAGATTTTAAATAGAATACACAAGACACAGTAAGCGAGATTTGTTGTAGTGTGTCTCGCTTTTGAAATGAGTGGATATTTTTAAGTATAAATTCTGAAGAATCTTATGATGTTTTCAGTGACGGGAAGCGGGCTGAGGAAGTTGTTGAGGAAGAAAACAATGTTGGTAGGTATGTTGGAAAGTGTTATGTCTGTTTTAGTTGCAAGGAATTCAGTCTTACACTTGAGGATTGTACAGGATCTTGCAGGTTGGGAGTGTTGCATCTAGAAGGAAAGATGATATTTGGGCAGGATTTACGGAAGCAGTTAGATCGACAGTAGCGGCAGATGGCAGAATTACTGTAATTCATGATCTAGTGATTTTTATACATGTGGTGTTTTTCGCAACAACAGCAATGGGAGCCAGATTAGAAGGGTTCCACGTTACATTTGCGATAGTAGATTAGGGCACTGTCAGTGGTTACTTAAGTGATTTAGCCGGCCGCTGTGGCCGAGTGGTTCTAGGCGCTACAATCTGGAACCGCGCGACCGCTACGATCGCAGGTTCGAATCCTGCCTCGGGCATGGATGTGTGTGATGTCCTTAGGTTATTTAGGTTTAAGTAGTTCTAACTCTAGGGGACTGATGACCTCAGATGTTAAGTCCCATAGTGCTCAGAGCCATTTGAACCATTTTTACGTGATTTAATGAAGACAGGGCTTCTTCGAAGATTCACCTGTATAAACACGGGCGGGCTCACCGTTTATGTGAAGCGTTTTCTTAACTTCAGTGTCTTGGGAGCAATTGAGTTTAGACTCTTCCCCCCTCTGTTGATGTGTCAGGGTCTACTCCACTGATAACAACAGTGTGGATATGTGGAACGAATTTTATGCACATTTACGGCAGACCATTTGTGCCATATGCAGGTTAGTTTCAGGTGGTCTATATGTTGCTTCGTTGCAGAGATTTTGCCAGCATATTGCCTCGTTTCACTTTTAATGTGTCGGGTCATACAATCGTCAAAGAAACGAGTAAAGTAATCTAACTTCTCAGTGGCGTCTGAAAACAGAAAGGCTACGTCACGGTGTAAACACGACTTATCATTGTTCCTAACAGATCAGCACTAGAAGCTCCAAAAAAGGAGCGATACACTAAACTCTTCCAAAAAATTTTACGTACAATTCTTCCCATTCATTAAAGTGATTAAAACAACTCAACAAGATGGTGCAATTCAATACATGTCAAGGAAGAATAGTCTGCTATTTAAATTAATTATTTTGTTGTTTTATTTTAATTTGGAAGGAGGAGGACTTCGTTACGCTCATCAAGAAATGTCACCCGCAAGAAGCACATTTCGATCCTCTCTTCATGTGATCACACACTGACAAGGGGTAAAGGAAATATTGTCATCCACATGAATTAATTGAAAATCTTGTTAACTGCCAATGTGATGTATCATTTCTGCACAAATCAAGTTCTAACGGACTTACATTTTCGGGTAATTGAAATAAGTTATTATGCGTGTTCCTAGAATCCCTGTTGTCTGGGGAAAACCAACTCTTCTGATGAACAAACCAAATCCAAAAATACGTAGACTCAGCTATAACGGAATCGTTAATGCGCGATTTTTTTGAAAAATGATAAAAACTGCAAATTAGTTAGTGAAATTTCAGACAATAAAGTTAAATATTTTTTTAATTTGGATTACAATGGTTATAGAAAACGACCGCCAGCTCACGTGTCAGCGAACAATACTATACAGTTGTTAATCAATTCAGAAAAGCATTTGCATAATAAATAATGCAAGACAATCACGCGGGAGCGCACACAATAACACTGACTCGTCCTCAGATTCAAAAACACAGTTAACACCATGAAATAAATCTAACTGTGAAATTACCAAAGCAAATTTCGCTTAGCATATGCACTTGATTGCTGATTGTCTGGCACTCAGTTTGCTTCATAAATAGTTTCGCGCAGCCTACTATAATGCCTACTATATTTCTCCTATCGTTAGTGTTCATAAATAAATATTTTTCGTTAAGCAATATAGCTTTATTAGCGAATAACTTTAATTAACTATTGATTAACTTTTGAATAACACTGTTAAGTGTTTTGGAAATGAGAGCAGAAATTATTGATCACACAAAGAAATTAAACTTTTTGATCTACAGCAATCTTAAAAATTCACTAAAATTACTTTTTCATAGACACTGAATATTACTAGTTTTTTATGTGAATAATTCGCTGAGCAACAAAGTCAATTATCTTTAACGATCAGTCTATTATTTTTATGTTTTGATAACTTTCACTTTTTTTAAACACACTGTCAAAATTAAATTAGCTCACCAATTTTAGTCTTTTTATCATCAACAGTAACACTCGGCTTTAATTTATAATGACAGAATAGGACGCTACTTGATAACTGTTCAGGTTTACGCACTTGTAACACAGTGCTAAGGTTAAGTTGGTAATTATTCACAAAATTGAGCTGCTACGCCGACTAGCCTTGATGTACTTCTAAATATTAAAACTGGTATCGGTCTTACTTCATTGAGTGACTGCTAGTGCTGCGTAAGACAATAACTGCCGACAATGCATGGTTACAGGCTCTACTTAGCGTCGCTTTTCAATAAATAATTCTGGATCCACAGTGCTCTTCCATATTAATTCCTCTTGATGCTTCTTTGCACTGTGCACTGTGCCCACTTAACACCGTAATCATGGCTGACCACGACACACGATTCTCCCAGTTTGGTACCTTATAATACGCTGCACTGTATGCCGCTAGCAACCACTAGGCCTAAGCGCTTCTATCAGACTCTTAAAGCACAAGAGTTCGCACCAGACTCAACTGTACTCTGCGCGTCCGCGCCCAGCGACAGCGTTCCCTACTACAAATATACTCTTTGACTATTCAGAATAGCAAATCGCCTTGACTAGTCCAGCGTCTTTACTACATGTTATTATACAATTTTCTTCTAGACATTGCATTTAAATTACATAATCATATTCATTCATAAGAAAATATTTACAAAACAGTGAAAAAATATATTACAAAAAAATTACTCCATTACTCAAAATTACAACATTAATACTGCGAAATTTTTTTACGTTAGACACTGTGTTGTGTTACAAAGCACAGCTGCAAAATAAATAGTTTTGTATTTCTCCTTTACTGTTTGACTCATTATGAATGCATGTTTCTTCTGATTAAAATCGTATATATTTTTGTAAGAAAATTGACATGTCTGCCACTATTATTAGTAATGGGTCAATGGAACGTAGCTGTGAACAGTTACAGAATAAACTGTTGGTGAGCAGTTTGAGGCACTGCACGAATAGCTTCCAGTCAGCCCTAAACTGTTTTGAGTTGTGTAGTCACTACTCCTACGATGCTTTCGCTCTGCTCACGCGTGCGACAAATGGAAACTGCTGCTCGTGAAAGCCAACGTTTTCGCCAAAACAGAGTTGTTATCCGCAGTTACGAGTTTCAGAGGAGAGTGTTGTGATCGGCCTAAGTGGACAAGATTCTTCGGCAGCAGCCTTTTGCTTGATTTTTAAGTTAACAGTGTAATGTCTCTTGCAGCGGTCTCTCCGCGATATTTTCAGAAATTTTATAAATTATATAACTCAGTACATATCTCGAAATATCTCTTCTTATCTTACCGATTATCAATGCAAAGTAGTTTCAAGCCCAATTATTCCTTGGAGCGTCCATTTACTCCATGGAATAGCTTCTCTGCTATCTGTGTTTTCTCTTATGAAAAGAATAGGGACTTCTTGCCGATTAGTCGTGAAAGGAGGATGTATATGTATGTATTGTTGAGCTAGTCGCCATCTTGATGAGATTCTGTATGAGAAGGAATTTAATACATGAACTAAACTAAAGTAAGTGTGTTCGCGTATTATTTAACTGTTTATTATTGACAGTGTCTGCTTACTACGCTGTGTTGCACGGGATCAGTTGGGAACGTCTGATTTACACTGGACGAACCTGCCGTTTTGTACGCTCAAGATATCCAGTTACTTCAAATAAATAGGCTAACACGGTCTTACCAGCAGATCTCCGGTCTTCCCCATGTGATCACCGAAAGTTAATAATTATTACAAATGTTTCCAGGAGATCGACTGACAATTTTTGTCGCACCGAGACTTCGAAATTGCTTCACTGCCTTATGGAATTTAAGTTAAGCTCAATTTAATCAGGATAGAACAGTAATGAACTGTGTGAATGTGATAAGCCTGCTTTGTCAATGAAAATTCCCTTAATATACGCATGTTTTTACTATCCTGATAAGTGAAGCTAAATCAGGCCGGTGTGAGAGAGGTTTTAAATTTTAGAAATATTAAAACAGCTAGCTCGAGTATATGTTGGCTGAAAAACGAACTTGGTGAGGGTCCTTTAAAGTGAAAAAGTTCACTGTTGTTGTGTAAAGTCAAGTGTTTTATATTACATATTATTTTGAATCTTGTTCGCAAAGATGCTGTTTCCCGAGACTCCGGGAATATTTCTAGGAACTAGTTGTGAGGTTAAGTGAGTCCTGTCTGCAGTCTTTTCGGTAGCTTATTTGAGTACAAGTGGTTTGTTACATAACCTGTGATGGAAGACACTATATACCGTCGACATATACACTGTCGTGCAGTATTTTCAGGGCGTCTTTTGTTTTCTGAGTCTTCTGATTGGTTTGATGCGGCCCGCCACGAGTTCCTTCCTTGTGGCAACTTCTTGATCTCAGAGTAGCACTTGCAACGTCCTCAATTATTTGTTGGTCGTATTGCAGTCTCTGTATTCCTCTACGGTTTTTAGCCTCTACAGTTGCCTCTAGTACCATGCAAGTTATTCCGTGATGTCTTAACAGATGTCCTGTCATATTTTCCCTTCTTCTCGTCAATCTTCTCCATATATTCCTTTCCTCGTCGGTTCTGCAGAGAATCCCCGCATTCCATACCTTATCAGTCCAACCAATTTTCAACATTCTTCTAGAGCATCACGTCTGAAACGCTTCGATTTTCTTCTGTTCCGTTTTCCCACAGTCCGTGTTTCACTACCATACAGTGTGAACTGTGGCGGAATTGCAACCTACGAGTGTCCGCGTAATTAGCCCTGTTACAACGTTGAGTCACCACTCCAAACCAGTACACGAGAAAGTCAAGAAAAAATATAAATTAGATAAATCCGATAATTACTCGTGAAGAGGTGCAATGGAATCCATCCAACCTGTCAGAAGATCACAGATTCCTAGAAACACTGCACGAGCAACTGTGTGACCAATAAGTAATCGTATGCTTGGCGGAATTGGCAATTCTACCTCCTGGCACTATAGCATACCTTCGATTAAATGGACCACCAAAAAAGGACGATCAACATACAGCAGAACAAATGAAGAAGCCAGCTCACAACTAATGAAGCGTCTTGTATAAGTATCGATCTCCCTGGGGAAGACGTTCACAGCCTGGTCTATTGCGATTGCCTATGGCACCTTATTACTGAAAACTATGCCACAGTCGCATTTCGACAGTTAAAACACACTCATCCTGACGGTGGTTGCAAATCGGCATATGGGCCCAGTACATGGCTGCTGGAGCCATGGAAATCTGCAGACGCATATGGAAAATGAACAATATTGGAAGCCGATAACAGAACGTCACTACTGTGTAGTGTAGTCAAAGGGAAGTGCAGTGACTGAACGACATACTAAAACGTTAAATAATACAACAGACTCAGTAACTGACAGCAACTTAGATTTATTGATAAATCTTGTTACAGCGCTTGCTCAGTATTCATTACAATTGAAATGAAGGCAGCTTTCTTGTAATATGCATCCACAGTTTCAATAAATTTTTTTAAATGATTTCATATTGCATTCAGCCATTATAATTTTATTTTACGATTTTAATTTCGGCAATAAACCATTTTCATTCATCTTTAAACATAATAAAACGTAACGAGAACCATTTATAGTGGGATTAATAGTAGGTACGACGTATTTTGTAGTTTGTAGACATTCATATACCATACTTATAAGAGTCTGATATAAAGGTTTAAGTCAGGCAGAGATAACAACGTAATACGCATATCAAAGAACAACTAAACAACAGTCCTTGTTAATATTCCATTTTATACACTTTGACTTTGAGCGGATTGTATACATGACACATCTAAAACCTTACACTCATAATACATTAGCGTACATGTCTGCAACAATTGAGAAAATTTTTATTTCTGAGGTCTGTTTGCTCATTTAATATGTATTGTGGTTAGTCTTTTGAGGCGCTATAAATTTCAATTTCTTCTAGTGTGTCCACCAATCGGCCTTCAAAAATTCCTCGCTTTTGTCAGTGTTATGATTGTAGTTTCTTAGATGTGCAGTACATGGAGATTTGCAGTTTTCTCTCTGAATCTGGTGGAGAAACATCTACTTGTCTGCCCCACGGAGAAATTTTCACACTCACCACATTCGATTTTATAAATCCTTGATTGTTAAATGGTTTTGTTTTGTGGGTTGTATGTCTCATGCATTGGTTTTACGAAAATTATTGGCTATTATGTCTGAAATGGCTCCATAATAAGTTGAAGCAATGTCTTTCGTTTCTTCTGGATCTGCTTCTCTTGTTAATGTTATTTCTTTATCTATTCTGTTGCTTTTATTATGTAATTTGGTAGTATATATTTTGTCTAGCTTTACAGCACTGTAGCTGTTATTTATTTCAAATATGCTTTAGTATACTGAAATCTATGGTAATGATTCTGTTGATCATGCAGTGAAAAAAGGCGTTCTCATGTATTTCCCGGAGGCACGAACTGTTGTGCATCATGCTGTCAGTGGAGGTTGGTTTCCGAAATATTCCGAATTTGAGGGCGCCATTATCATTCTTTATCATCAAATTTAAAAGATTAAATGATCGTAGTTTTTTTAGCTCCAACCTAAAAACTTTTTTTTGGATGTACACTGTTAAACTGTGAAAGCACATTTTCGATTTCACCTACTGTGTCGTTGAAGAGAACAAAAGTTTGTCTCCAGACATCTTCTAATAAAAAAATCTTACTACTAGTATCAGTCAAATTTTTCAAAGAATTGGTTCTCTGTATGATTTATAAAAATATCTGCCAATGTGCTAGTAACACTTACTGCCCGTTGCAACATCATTTGGTTGTGAGTATACCATATTTTTCATTTTTAAATAATAGAAAGATAAGATTAACTGCATCAACTCAATAATTTCCTCAGTTTCGACTATTCTTTTTTTTGCGTTTGAGTAGGTTCTTTTTTATAATGTCCGTGGTTTCTACTGTTGGAAAGCTAGTGAACAGATTTACTATATCAAATGAAAGAAATTTTCCTTCTATAGGTATTACTGTGTCTTTAATCTCGATATCTACATAATGGCATTTTTAACTTTCATAGACTGCGTCAAAAGTGTAATTTATTTCTAGATTATCAAGTTTCTTACTAATTCTATATACAGGACTCTCAATATAATTCACTACAGGATATATGGGTTATCTGGTCTTATGGATCTTAGGTTGAGTGTAGAATGTGGGCGTTTGTGGTTTCATAACGAAACATTCATTGACCTCGCTCTCTGCCAGGATGAAATTTTGTGTTTAGGTAACAGGATGGTATTCTGTTTTATTGTAGACTACTGATGTTTAAATAGCGATTGGTCAGTCAGTTACCACTTTAAATAGGCAATCTCGCAAGTTTTACTGCGTTTTATTATTACTGCAATTTTATTTCATCGTTAAATGATGTTTGCACAGCGACTGTTTTGTTATTTTCGTGTTGAAATTATTGAATAAACCATCAGTTCATTACAATCTAAAACCTTTGATGTTCGTTAAATAGAATAAACACAGCCTTTTTATCTTGTTATTATTATTTATTGCATTACAATCTGTAATGTTTAAATTTGCATCACTTCCCAACGCATAGGTAAAATTGAGTAAAGTGTCAAAGATTCCAGCTGAAAGCAGATATGTCACAGATAGAATCTATGACTATATCGAACTAACATTCCAAACAGAGCCGTGCATCACCCATCTGTGTCTAATGTCTATTTTGAACAGCATTAGGGCATCTCCGTCGTAAGTTTTCTATTATTCGGCTGCCTTAGAAATCAATATTCGGTGTTCCCAACAAGCAATGCAGTTTGGGTTGAAAACCATTCTAAAACCTTTAACGTTAAAGTCGCTAAAACGCCAAAATAGTATTTGTTTGCTTCTCATAAATTACATTTCCAAGAATGATGAAAAGACGTATCTATCACAACCACGTTAACACTAGTATACAAGGGTTGTCCAGAAAGTAAGTTCCGATCGTTCGCCAGATGGAAACCACTGGGAAAATCAGGTAAAGCTTTGCACATATGTGTTGGCAGTGTCTCTAGTATTCCCGTCGATCGTGTCGCGCCGCTCTTTTCAGTTTTGAGTGAACAGTGAGCACGTAAACATGCATAGGGAATAGCGTCTCCCGCTAAGTATGAGGGTCTGGTTAGAGATTTCGCCTGTGTCATGCAGCCCACATAACACAACTGTCGAGCAGTTCCTTCTTCATGCCATTTCTGGACCGCACACTGCAGGTGCAATTAAGACGCTCCTGCAGCGTTTCCGATGAGAGGTGTTTGATCACCCACAATACAGTCCGTAATTGGCTCCCCCTGAGTCTCATATCTGCTCACAAGAAACGCTGGCTGTGAAGACAAAATTTTTCCACAGACAACGAGCTGCAGAGCAGTGCAGATAACTGGCCGAAAGCACAGGCGGCCGCTTTCTATGACGAGGATATTGCAAAGTTGATACAACACTACGACAAAACTCGAAGTTGGAGCGGCGACTATGCAGAGAAGTAGGTGGAAGGTGTACTTAACTGTTGCAAAAAACGTTTCTGGTTTTGACTGTGATTTCCATTTCGCGACCGATCGGAACTAAATTTCTGGACAACCCTTGTATATCACGTATCTGCATAGCGAACACAGTTAAAAAATTCTAAAAGTTCATCAGCATTTTTTGTGAATTTATTTTTTAGTCTCTTGATGAAGTTTTGGAATGATTCCAGAGCACCTTGGTACTCTTTGTTATTAATAAAAGGCTTCTTAAGGATGCCGATGCCAAGGACAAAACACATGTGGTTGCATAAATCTAGTGCATTTCTTTTTATATTCATTTGTCTCTATAAAAACGCTAGCCTTTATTACGATCTGAACGATCCTGAAGATTCTGACCGTACTTTCGAAGGACGAAGTATTATATTAATGCAGTTAGTATAACGCTCTGTTGTTGGACGGACATATCTCGTTCAAAAGTTTATAAACCTGTCTTTAAAGTAGTCGAAAAGTACGTGTGAAATTGGCAAGGAAGGACCTCGCAAGCTTGTTAGAGATGTTACTAAATTAGAAAGTAGCGAAAGGGTAAAACATTCACAATGAAATTTTCATGAAGGACCGTAATTCTGAGGAACAATAAAGAATGGGCTAGCATTGTTGACATTCTTGAAATTCATCACATCTTCAAGGTTGTGCTCCAAGAGGTATGGTATCAGATATCAGGCGCATTTATATTATGAATAGCGATAACAATCACGAAATCGTTGGGAACCGTATAAGTCGGCGAGAACGGTCCTTGATAATTGTAATAAATCTTTTATAGCTTAAGCTCTGTGTACAGTGACCAATACCCTAACACAATGAGAAAACTGTTCCGAGGGATAAAGGAAATACAAATGTAAAACGTTGCGTGCTTTCACTCATAACGAACGTACAAAACCACTGTATCCAAAAATTCTTCGCTATCCGTCAAAATAGTACAAAAGTTGGCACCAAAATAAAAGTATCTCCGTTCTTTCCCAAATACTTGCATGCAATTTGTAAGCAGCACATTGTAACAAGGCATAAATAACAATTTTTATAGTGTTCTTAAGGTTATTCGTTGTTGTAGTTTACGGACGAATTTTGTCCTGGGTAAACATCTTAAGTGATTTATTAACGCCTGATGAAGCGGCCGTGGCACTGAACGCACTCGGCTCCGCACTTTCTCGAGACGACGCGCGCCGCCGTGACCGTCCTACGGCAGGTAACGTCAGCGCCAGTCGTCGAGCTCCGACTCGGAGGAGTCGTTCTGGACGAGCAGCTGCATCACAGACGCTATCTGCGGAGTGCTCTCCCTCGTGTCCTGGTGCCTCCGCAGGTTCCACGCCTCGAACAGCTCGCTCCGGATCTGCCCACACAGAAATACCCGCACCGACGTAAGCGTCATCGAACAACACCAAGTATTTGCAAAGAAGCCTCCACTAATAACAGTAAGCACAGCTACATGCTACATGTTACAGCCAACTGAACACTGTATTGGGATACATGGTGCTGGAAGAGCTATTGATACGGAGTAGCCTGCGGCAAAGATAACAGACAGTGCTCCTAGCGCTCAACGCATCATAGCTATCCAGTTTCGTCGTCTAGAAGACACTACGGCTCGTTTATACACTGATGCGGATTGTGAACGTAATAAAATGAAGTACAAGTTCTGATTTTTATCAAAACTTGAGAATATATTCATTACATAACGAGTACTGCACGATTAAACTTTCATTCCAATCGGAAATCTTCCTCTCATCAACATCAATATGAGGCCACAAATACACGTTTGTATTCGATACGAGTTGGAAGCAAACTGCCTCCGAACGTCGTATTGAGAAATTTCTTTCCATGCTTGAAACACGTGATCGTTGGAAGCTGGCATGAAAGAACACTGCAAAAATATACAACACCTGGGGCAATGTCATTTTATTGACAACTGAGATAACAGGTAGTTCATTATTGTAGGAGTATATGAAGATAAATTCAGACCAAATGATACACACATATCACAGGAAAGGGTGCCCAAACATTCGCATCAAACACACAGCGTACCTCCCTTTGGCGGCAACGCAGGCGTTTATTATCATGCAAACGTCATAAGGATGCCGAATAGCACCCTGCGATAGATTATCCCAAGTATCTTACGCCTTTTGTTGTGATTCGACAATCGGGAACGAGTGAGTTCCAGTTTTATCATGTCCCATACATGTTCAACTGACGAGAAATCTGCTGATCTTGCTGGCCAGAGTTGATGTTGACATCATGATGACTTCACTACAGATAGAGTCCTCAGCTATATTCTTATAGGTAAAACACTTATTAAACTCCTCTCTGTCCAGCGCTATCATCTCATCAGTTGAGCACAATTCCACCAAACAAATAAAGATAGTACCTCCCACACCACCCTTTTTTCCCACCAACCTGTAGATGAAGGGTCGAGTTTGAGTATGTCTACCACTAGTTTCGAGTCGTATTGTGAAATTTTTTCCCAGCTGGATAACACCAGTTGTATGGTATTGTCAATTTTTGAGCTGTATTGCAATGTTAAGCACCCCTTGTGTAGCAATATGCATATAGCAGTTGTATGAGCACCGATCTTCTGATTAATTAGTTACTTAGGGCCAATCTTCACCTCAGAATGAGATTTTTCACTCTCCAGCAAAGTGTGTGCTATGAAACTTCCTGGCAGATTAAAACTGTGTGCCGTACCGAGACTCGAACTAGGGACCTTAGCCTTTTGTGGGCAAGTGCTCTACCAACTGAGCTACCCAAGCACGACTGACGCCCCGTCCTCATAGCTTTACATCTGCCAGTACCTTGTCTCCTACCTTCCAAACCTCACAGAAGCTCTTCTGCGAAGCGATGGTAGAGCACTTGCACGCGGAAGGCAAAGGTCCCAAGTTTGAGTCTCAGTCCAGCACACAGCTTTAATCTGCCAGGAAGTTTTAATCTTCAGTTCAGTTTCCCAATCTAAATAAATGAATTACATTAACTTAACCTTCCTCTTCTTCATCGGGATAGTTTCTATTTTTTGGGGAGTGCACTTGGGCTTTCTGTCTGGAAGGATCGGGGTTCATGTCCCGGAAGTGGCACCGCCATTTTCAATTTCCTGCCAATTTCTTTGGGAGAGGTTGGGGTGGAACGTCTTCACAGCCCTGGAACAATGAAATGGCCACCAAAATTTGAAATTCCCGCCAAAAATTCGAAATTCCTTCCAAAATCCGATATTCCCGCCGGGTAGCTGGGGGATGGGGAAGAAGAGGGGGAGGAGGAGGGGGAGGGGCTGGGACCCATGTGGTAGCTGAAGAAAAGACATGATGTCATGCAGGGTTGTGAGTAGGGGGCAGGGCGTAATAAATTGATCAATTTAATTAATTTGCATATCAGTTTTATATCAAAATTGGTGTTACAGCCCCATTACCCTACTACTTGTGTCTAATAACTAATCAGTGGTTTGAGCAATTTAGAATGGTCCGTTTTACATGTTTGATCCTCCATTTATCAAATTTTGTCATGATTTGTACAGCATGTGCAGGGAAGGTCACATAATGAGGACCGCTTCTACCCAAATATGTAGGTCCATCTTATTCATCTGGTGGCTGTGATAGATGCATATGCCCTAACTCTGATACTGAATCCAACACGTTGCGGAAGGTCGTGAAATACACACAGGGCTGGGGTACCTTCACGATGCACACATTGCACTGTCGGTATCTGAGCTGTTAGCTGCCCCTAAATGCCTAAGGAATTATAGACTGTAGACATTTCTGTGACGCGCTGCTGCGCATGGGGAAAGCCCCCAGGCGGACTGACTGGCTACGCTGCAGCAGGAAAATCTATCTAAGAACAAAGGGGAAACAGTGGCACCACAATATTTGGTCTACACCAGAAGAAACCCCCCATGAACCATGGACCTTGCCGTTGGTGGGGAGGCTTGCGTGCCTCAGCGATACAGATAGCCGTACCGTAGTTGCAACCACAACGGAGGGGTATCTGTTGAGAGGCCAGACAAACGTGTGGTTCCTGAAGAGGGGCAGCAGCCTTTTCAGTAGTTGCAAGAGCAACAGTCTGGATGATTGACTGATCTGGCCTTGTAACAATAACCAAAACGGCCTTGCTGTGCTGGTACTGCGAACGGCTGAAAGCAAGGGGAAACTACAGCCGTAATTTTTCCCGAGGGCATGCAGCTTTAATGTATGATTAAATGATGATGGCGTCCTCTTGGGTAAAATATTCCGGAGGTAAAATAGTCCCCCATTCGGATCTCCGGGCGGGGACTACTCAAGAGGAAGTCGTTATCAGGAGAAAGAAAACTGGCGTTCTACGGATCGGAGCGTGGAATGTCAGATCCCTTAATCGGGCAGGTAGGTTAGAAAATTTAAAAAGGGAAATGGATAGGTTAAAGTTAGATATAGTGGGAATCAGTGAAGTTAGGTGGCAGGAGGAACAAGACTTCTGGTCAAGTGACTACAGGGTTATAAACACAAAATCAAATAGGGGTAATGCAGGAGTAGGTTTAATAATGAATAGGAAAATAGGAATGCGGGTAAGCTACTACAAACAGCATAGTGAACGCATTATTGTGGCCAAGATAGATACGAAGCCCACACCTACTACAGTAGTACAAGTTTATATGCCAACTAGCTCTGCAGATGACGAAGAAATTGAAGAAATGTATGATGAAATAAAAGAAATTATTCAGATAGTGAAGGGAGACGAAAATTTAATAGTCATGGGTGACTGGAATTCGAGTGTAGGAAAAGGGAAAGAAGGAAACGTAGTAGGTGAATATGGATTGGGGCTAAGAAATGAAAGAGGAAGCCGCCTGGTAGAATTTTGCACAGAGTACAACATAATCATAGCTAACACTTGGTTTAAGAACCATGAAAGAAGGTTGTATACATGGAAGAACCCTGGAGATACTAAAAGGTATCAGATAGATTATATAATGGTAAGACAGAGATTTAGGAACCAGGTTTTAAATTGTAAGACATTTCCAGGGGCAGATGTGGACTCTGACCACAATCTATTGGTTATGACCTGTAGATTAAAACTGAAGAAACTGCAAAAAGGTGGGAATTTAAGGAGATGGGACCTGGATAAACTGAAAGAACCAGAGGTTGTACAGAGTTTCAGGGAGAGCATAAGGGAACAATTGACAGGAATGGGGGAAAGAAATACAGTAGAAGAAGAATGGGTAGCTTTGAGGGATGAAGTAGTGAAGGTGGCAGAGGATCAAGTAGGTAAAAAGACGAGGACTAGTAGAAATCCTTGGGTAACAGAAGAAATATTGAATTTAATTGATGAAAGGAGAAAATATAAAAATGCAGTAAATGAAGCAGGCAAAAAGGAATACAAACGTCTCAAAAATGAGATCGACAGGAAGTGCAAAATGGCTAAGCAGGGATGGCTAGCGGACAAATGTAAGGATGTAGAGACTTATCTCACTAGGGGTAAGATAGATACTGCCTACAGGAAAATTAAAGAGACCTTTGGAGATAAGAGAAGGACTTGTATGAATATCAAGAGCTCAGATGGAAACCCAGGATGTAGAGACTTATCTCACTAGGGGTAAGATAGATACTGCCTACAGGAAAATTAAAGAGACCTTTGGAGATAAGAGAAGGACTTGTATGAATATCAAGAGCTCAGATGGAAACCCAGTTCTAAGGAAAGAAGGGAAAGCAGAAAGGTGGAAGGAGTATATAGAGGGTCTATACAAGGGCGATGTACTTGAGGACAATATTATGGAAATGGAAGAGGATGTAGATGAAGATGAAATGGGAGATACGATACTGCGTGAAGAGTTTGACAGAGCTCTGAAAGACATGAGTCGAAACAAGTCCCCGGGAGTAGACAACATTCCATTGGAACTACTGACGGCCTTGGGAGAGCCAGTCCTGAAAAAACTCTACCATCTGGTGAGCAAGATGTATGAAACAGGTGAAATACCCTCAGACTTCAAGAAGAATATAATAATTCCAATCCCAAAGAAAGCAGATGTGAAAATTACCGAACAATTAGTTTAATAAGCCACAGCTGCAAAATACTAACACGAATTCTTTACAGACGAATGGAAAAACTAGTAGAAGCCAACCTTGGGGAAGATCAGTTTGGATTCCGTAGAAACACTGGAACACGTGAGGCAATACTGACCTTACCACTTATCTTAGAAGAAAGATTAAGGAAAGGCAAACCTACGTTCCTAGCATTTGTAGACTACGAGAAAGCTTTTGACAATATTGACTGGAATACTCTCTTTCAAACTCTAAAGGTGGCAGGGGCAAAATACAGGAAGCGGCAGGCTATTTACAATTTGTACAGAAACCAGATGGCAGTTATAAGAGTCGAGGGACATGAAAGGGAAGCTGTGGTTGGGAAGGGAGTAAGACAGGGTTGTAGTCTCTCCCCGATGTTATTCAATCTGTATATTGAGCAAGCAGTAAAGGAAACAAAAGAAAAATTCGGAGTAGGTATTAAAATCCATGGAGAAGAAATAAAAACTTTGAGGTTCGCCGATGACATTGTAATTCTGTCAGAGACAGCAAAGGACTTGGAAGAGCAGTTGAATGGAATGGACAGTGTCTTGAAAGGAGGATATAAGATGAACATCAACAAAAGCAAAACGAGGATAATGGAATGTAGTCGAATTAAGTCGGGTGATGCTGAGGGAGTTAGATTAGGAAATGAGACACTTAAAGTAGTAAAGGAGTTTTGCTATTTGGGGAGCAAAATAACTGATGATGGTCGAAGTAGAGAGGATATAAAATGTAGACTGACAATGGCAAGGAAAGCGTTTCTGAAGAAGAGAAATTTGTTAACATCGAGTATAGATTTAAGTGTCAGGAAGTCATTTCTGAAAGTATTTGTATGGAGTGTAGCCATGTATGGAAGTGAAACATGGATGATAACTAGCTTGGACAAGAAGAGAATAGAAGCTTTCGAAATGTGGTGCTACAGAAGAATGCTGAAGATGAGATGGGTAGACCACATAACTAATGAGGAAGTATTGAATAGGATTGGGGAGAAGAGAAGTTTGTGGCACAACTTGACCAGAAGAAGGGATCGGTTGGTAGGACATGTTCTGAGGCATCAAGGGATCACCAATTTAGTATTGGAGGGCAGCGTGGAGGGTAAAAATCGTAGAGGGAGACCAAGAGATGAATACACTAAGCAGATTCAGAAGGCTGTAGGTTGCAGTAGATACTGGGAGATGAAGAGGCTTGCACAGGATAGAGTAGCATGGAGAGCTGATCAAACCAGTCTCAGGACTGAAGACCACAACAACAACAACCAGAAGAAACGCCGAATCGTAGTTGAAATCAAAACCATTATGCTTAGTGGAGCAATTCAGACACAAACATGATAAAGTAGATCTTAAAATATACAATGAGGTCTGAATTTTTATTAATCGAGACATCATCCCCATCCTCAAACAGGCCCCACTCTCACACAACAAACCTGGTGCCGTAGCCTATCAGACAGAATTACATCTCATAGAACCCTCAACATGGTGTAATGGATATTTTTTCATCGTGACCTTAAACCACAAACAGATTAAGAACTACGAGCCAATTTAGAAAGATAGGGAGTAAATTAAGTCCCAAAAAAATAAAAGGACGGAAATTGAAGCAATCATCCCTACCTCCAAAGGTGACTCACTCCTGGAAAAGATGAAAGTAATGATCGTCTAACCATATGTACTGCCTCCTACAAGGTGGTTCAGATACATGCACTTTGACCAAAGCGACTCGCTGTACGGACGCTCCAGTCTGTGGAGATTATTGTCGATCAACATTCGAGAACACATTATTTGAAAAAACTACAACTTTGCATTAAATGTAACGAGGGTCATTCTTGTCACTTAATAACTTGATATATCTTTCATAAAGGAGTACAAATTCTTCGATAGAGTAACGAACTTCGATGCTAGGAAAAATATGCGAATGGTTTCATGCTGTACAGATGATCCAAACATTCACGCTAATAACAACAAGCGTCCCACCTGCGACGAAAAAAGCGCTCACTTCCTCCCCTCAACACTAGACTCAGATGGTCTCCCAAATATGTCCCATCACGAAAAAGCAACTGTTCTCGCCCTCCTGTACCTAACCTGACGACCACAGCCTCCCTTCCCACAGGAGAGCAGTATCTTCTGCGACAGATCACTCTTGGAGGAAGGCTACCTTTCACTGTATATTCACCCCACGAACAACCAGCGGCCTGCCGCCTTGACAGCAGCAAGTGTCTGATGAAAGATTTGGAAATGGAACATAAAGATGGTCGATTCATTTACTTCTCCAGAAATACGCCGAGACATTCCCAATTCGAACTAAGGCACATTAAAGAAAAGAATAAAATGGAAGAAAAGAAGAAACCAAAAGTAAAGACAGATCCGCTTACTCAAATAGCCCCGTATATCACGTCACCTACAGAAATTAAGCAGAGTGACAAGAACCCAGAAGATCGTGTCGGGTAATGTTGAACTGTGATGTTTGCCCACTACATCACTTGCCTATAGATTTAATGTTTCTTTGGCGTTTCTGACGCATCTACAGCCATTTCCTAGCATCCTGACAACTGGAGAGGTCAGTTTTCAACCCTCCCCCCCCCCCCCCCCCCGTCATCACCACACACACACACACACACACACACACTGATCAGCTAACGACTCTCCAACGTAATTCCAATACCTACTACCACCAGAGCACAGAATTTAAACAGTTAATAGCATTGCATCCAAAAGTTGATAGTGCCCTATAGGAAACCGGATTTTCAGCAGTCTACCAAACTTGTTAACTGGAATACTCTCTTTCAAATTCTGAAGGTGGCAGGGGTAAAATACAGGGAGCGAAAGGCTATTTACAATTTGTACAGAAACCAGATGGCAGTTATAAGAGTCGAGGGACATGAAAGGGAAGCAGTGGTTGGGAAGGGAGTGAGACAGGGTTGTAGCCAGTCCTCGATGTTATTCAATCTTTATATTGAGCAAGCAGTAAAGGAAAACAAAAGAAAAACTTGGAGTAGGTATTAAAATTCATGGAGAAGAAATAAAAACTTTGAGTTTCGCCGATGACATTGTAATTCTGTCAGAGACAGCAAAGGACTTGGAAGAGCAGTTGAACGGAATGGACAGTGTCTTGAAAGGAGGATATAAGATGAACATCAACAAAAGCAAAACGAGGATAATGGAATGTAGTCAAATTAAATCGGGTGATGCTGAGGGAATTAGATTAGGAAATGAGACACTTAAAGTAGTAAAGAAGTTTTGCTATTTAGGGAGTAAAATAATTGATGATGGTCGAAGTAGAGAGGATATAAAATGTAGACTGACAATGGCAAGGAAAGCGTTTCTGAAGAAGAGAAATTTGTTAACATCGGGTATAGATTTAAGTGTCAGGAAGTCGTTTCTGAAAGTATTTGTATGGAGTGTAGCCATATATGGAAGTGAAACATGGACGATAAATAGTTTGGACAAGAAGAGAATAGAAGCTTTCGAAATGTGGTGCTACAGAAGAATGCTGAAGATTAGATGGGTAGATCACATAACTAACGAGGAGGTATTGAATAGAATTAGGGAGGAGTTTGTGGCACAACTTGACAAAAAGAATGGACCGGTTGGTAGGACATGTTTTGAGGCATCAAGGGATCACAAATTTAGCACTGGAGGGCAGCGTGGAGGGTAAAAATCGTAGAGGGAGACCAAGAGATGAATACACTAAGCACATTCAGAAGGATGTAGGCTGCAGTAAGTACTGGGAGATGAAGAAGCTTGCACAGGACAGAGTAGCATGGAGAGCTGCATCAAACCAGTCTCAGGACTGAAGACCACAACAACAACACCAAACTTACCTTGGAAGGACATAGGGTGAAATTTGTACACTGGTGCACGAGACCTGCTTCCGTGAACCGATACTACTCAATATTTAGTTGAAGTTATTGATGTATGTATATCGTCGTAGAAAAATTTTTACGCTTCGTAATATCTATCTCCTTCTGTACCATGAGCTCACACACCTTAGGATACTGACTTGATCTTTCAACTGTCTCCACCCCTCCTCATTTTCCGTGGTTTAAGGCCCACAGCACTATCTGATGCATTCCCAAAATTTCTCAGCTAGTCAGTCCATTCGAATAAATACTTTTTTAATTTAAATCTTTGTGTTTTGTACTCCAGGCCCTGTCCATTTTAAGCCAACATACAACGCCTTCTCAGCTTTCAGTCTGTCAGTAGCCCCAGCTTTCTACTTATTGGACGGTGCATGGTGATTTATGTGACACCAACCATTTCTGATCGTTCTCTCTCTCTGCTACACTAATATCAAACAGGAAGCCCTCTACGCTGGAATTTGAAAAATTCCTTATCTCCTCCCCTAAGAGATGAAGAAAGTTATTCTCCAACATACTACTACTGCGATATGACGAATGACAGAAGCAGCGATTCTTATTTCCTCGGGACTCCGCCGCCAGAAAGCTGTAAATGGTGTCGTTGTTGTTGTTATTGCTGTTGTTATCGTCATCTTGAGTCTGAAGACTGGTCTGATGCAACTCTCGTTGCTAGTCTGTCCTCTGCAAACCTCTGCATAACTACTGCAGTATACATCAGTTTAAACCTGCATAGTGTATTCAAGCCTTGGGCTCCCTCTGCAATTTTTCCTCCCAGCACTTCCTTCCATTACCAAATTGATAGTTCCTATATGGCTCAGGATATTTCCTGTTAAAAATCCCTTCTTTTAGTCAAGTTTTGCCGTAAACTTTATTTTTCCTGAATTCGATTCAGTACCTCCTCTTTGTTACTGGATCTCCCCAGAGTCTGCGACATTGTTCTTCAACACCACATTTCAAAAGGTTCTATTCTATCATTTCCTGAACTGCTTATTGTACACGCTTCACTTTCTTAAAAGGCTGCACTCCAGACAAATACCACTAGAAAATATTCTTAACATTTAAATTGGTATTAGATATTAACAAAGACCTCTTTTTCAGAAACACTTTTCTTGCTACTGCCACTCATCAATTTATATCCTTTCTACTTCGGCAATTGTCAGTATAACCTCTTTTCAGGACTCTATACATTCTGTTCAAAATGGCTCTGAGCACTATGGTACTTAACTTCTGAGGTCATCAGTCCCCTAGAACTTAGAACCACTTAAACCTAACTACACACACATCCATGCCCGAGGCAGTGTTCGAACCTGCGACCGTAGCAGTCGCGCGGTTCCAGACTGTAGCGCCTGTAACCGCTCGGCCACTCAGGCCGGCCATTCTGTTCAATTCTTCTTGCAAATGCTTTGTCTTCCCTGGCATAATTTCAATGTCTTCAGCAAACCTAAATGGTTTTATTTCTTCTCAGGCAATTCTAATTCTATTTACAAATTCGTGCTTGCTTTCCTTTACGGCTTGTTCAATGTATAGATTGAATAACACTGAAGATAGGCTACAACCCTGTCTCATTCCCTTCTAAATTAATGCTTCCCCTTTCACGTTCTTTGACTCTTATCACTGGTTTCTGTACAAATTGTAAAATACCTTTGGAGTTGTGTATCAGTAACAATATGAGTCAAGATAATGCTCTTGTCTCAAGGTCACTGACAGGATAAGACCTTCTTTGCTGAGCATGTGTCAAGGTCAGACCTAAAATTGAAGCACACCCAACCACCGTACCAATATGAGCCAAAATATGGATCTAAGACCAGGTCGCACCACCCTGAGACAAGAGGAAATAGGCTCCCCCTCCGTTGCCCCCTTGTTAATATAAATTCAGTTGCCTGAGCATGGTCATTTACGTTCTGTTCACCACAGTGAGAGGATCACAGCAACAGCAGAGACTGGTATCTGACCATAACAAGAAGAAGAGAAAGTAATAGTGCATTCATTGTTAGTATTATTATTAACATTCTGTGTTTTTACACTTACATATCGTTATTTTTTCCAACTACTCAGTGGGTGCTTCATGCAGTGCTAGTGGAAATGCTGTACCAGGACACAGAGCTGTTCAACTTACTACTGTCTGCAGCAGCACAACTTCCCACATGCAGTCGACAAGATTTATCGCATGTGCTGTTTGAGTAATCTGTATCGTGACAGCTACAGCAGGTGTTGAAACAAGCTCAGTTAAGTGTTCCTAGAATTCTGCTATTTGGCAATACCTATTATGTGCCACTCACGGATCAAAATGAGTGAACATAAGCCTGGCACCTGACAGTGCCTTTGCCAGATTAATTCAAGTGAAGAATGTGGAATAGCTTTGTACTAGAGTGCAGTATACATACGAATGGGACTACCGATGCAGTATGATGGACTAAACTGAGAGTACAGTCTAGTGAGGACAATCCATCCCACACACCAACCAAAGAGCATATGTTTGGAAAGATGTCTACAATCAATATGGATGGAGACGCAGTTCTGGAATGAACTCCAAGGGAGACGTGCATTTACTTTAAACAATCCAGCTTTGTGAATTTGTGGGAACTATACTGTGCAGTAGCGATCATGACAGACAGATTTTGTCACTGATGCCCTTATATTAAGGCTGCATACCATGACTTTGTAGACTATTTAGGCAATCATGGTGTAAATATGAGTCAGTTACAACAATGTATAAATGCATGTATTCATCCAGTGCCAAAGTTGACACCTATCAACCCCATAAGCATGAAATCTGTAGTAATGGAGTATACTAATGGAATAGCTTGTGTGTGATGACACATATAGGGTTGAACATGATTCAGGTCAAATTTAAGACCTATAGAAGGCAATTATTTGCAGGTTATTGTAGAGTGGACTGATTGCAATGTAAATGTATATAAATAAATAATAATAATTTCTATAAAATTGTTCCTAATTTCCCCATTCTATCACTCAATGTTTTATAGCCACAGCCCGCTGGAGGGAGAGAGAGACACACATTAATACATATGCACCCCAGCACAGAGGGTGCCACCACTGCCGCCATCGCCTCTGTCATCACCATGTTGTGTTACAGCAAACTGCATGTATGTACATAACCTGACAGGCAATATCTGCCAGAAGCTGATACATCCCAGATAGCTGTTGACAGAGAGATAAGAAGCACTACCACAACTAACCACCTCCTAATGACCCAAATGTGTAAAAGATAGCAGTCAGTAGAGACAAGGTGCCCACCTACACACCTCCCAGTTACATATCAACCCAAAGAGCTATCAGTCATCTACACAAACACATACCTTATGGTGAGAGATTGCAATTGCACTGCATCCAACAGTGGTAGTAGTCACTACCGAAACTTGAATTAAGAGTTGATATAAACTTGTAGCCAGCATAGTGTATTGGGTACGATTTTTGATGCAGAAACAGATACTAATCCAACCAAATTGCTAAGGTGTGATGACTACACACACGTTTTTTTTAAAGAAAGGAAGATTTTTTGTTTTTGTGTTGTCAATCCTCACAGTGCAATTTAATTCAAGCACTCATCTATAATGATGATGATACAAAATACATTTTCTTAAACTTGTGTCCACAGCTGCTAATATAATATATATTTATAGAGGTCGATAAATCATTCACCCAGTCATTTGCGAACTCTCAAAGGGTGAACATGCCGAAATGCATAGAACCAATCCTTGCTGCAAGACACCCCTCATGTGAGGAGATGCCACCCAGTGTGAAATTAACATTGTCTAATGTGTCCTACAGCCTAACAACAATGGTAGTAAATAGGTCAGTGTGGGAATGATCTCAGACTGTGGCTTCTGTTTGTTGGGGGTTTTCGAAACTCTGAGATATACTGATACAAAAGTCGTATTATTCCTGGATGCATGGATTCACTTATGTGACATGTCAATGCAAATCACTGCCATGTTCTTAGAAATGCTCGCTCACTCTCAGAAATATTGAGTGATCATAATATATCGTCAGGGGCCTTCTGACGACCAATTAAAATGTGTATTGAGATTGAGTGCACTCATCTACAAGAACATAGATTTAAAAATAAAGTGTACACCAGTTATGAGATCCAACATGCTCTATGTTGTAAACTAAGTTGGCAGCTGCATGTATAACCATTCTATTTGAAAACGTGGAGCAATTTGATGGATTAGCATGAAAAGCTCCTCATCCATTATTAGAAGAAACCAGCACACAACATTACGATTCCTGCTGAACATCAATACTTCTAGAAATGTACGACCCAGTTGTGCCAGATGTAGACAAAGAACTACATTTGTATGTTAGTATGTATACAGGGTGTTACAAAAAGGTACGGCCAAGCTTTCAGGAAACATTCCTCACACACAAAGTAAGAAAATATGTTATGTGGACATATGTCCGGAAACGCTTACTTTCCATGTTAGAGCTCATTTTATTACTTATCTTCAAATCACATTAATCATGGAATGGAAACACACAGCAACAGAACGTACCAGCGTGACTTCAAACACTTTGTTACAGGAAATGTTCAAAATGTCCTCCGTTAGCGAGGATACATGCATCCACCCTCCGTTGCATGGAACCTCTGATGCGCTGATGCAGCCCTGGAGAATGGTGTATTGTATCACAGCCGTCCACAATACGAGCACGAAGAGTCTCTACATTTGGTACTGGGGTTGCGTAGACAAGAGCTTTCAAATGCCCCCATAAATGGAAGTCAAGAGGGTTGAGGTCAGGAGAGCGTGGGGGCCATGGAATTGGTCCGCCTCTACCAATCCATTGGTCACCGAATCTGTTGTTGAGAAGCGTATGATCACTTCGACTGAAATGTGCAGGAGCTCCATCGCGCATGAACCACATGTTGTGTTGTACTTGCAAAGGCACATGTTCTAGCAGCACAGGTAGAGTATCCCGTATGAAATCATGGCGGTGAATCGACTAAGTACAGTACATACTGACGAAACTAAAATGAGCTCTAACATGGAAAGTAAGCGTTTCCGGACACATGTCCACATAACATCTTTTCTTTATTTGTGTGTGAGGAATGTTTCCTGAAAGTTTGGCCGTACCTTTTTGTAACACCCTGTATATGACCTGCTTTATATATGAGTGTATTAATTAACAAACGGTAAAAGTTACATTTATGTTACCAATAAATCCTCTGTATGCTAATGTAAACACACAGTCCTCACCATGACCGAATGGACGAAACACCCTCCTCGAGGGCCTCATAGTAGACACCAAAAACCAGAAATAGAAGAATGCATCACTGTTCCCCAATAGCATATGAGCTATAATTGTTGAACCATCTGACCGCAGTAAGGCCAGTGTTGTAATGTCATTGTTAACACATCCTGAGCATGCAACATATCCTTCGAGCATATATCTGTTACCTAATGCATCACATGACTAAAATGCTAAAATCATTTTTGCTCATGAGGAATTTTAAGAGCATGCTCAAGCTCTGTCACAGGCTGCTTCATTACTTTCGAACTCTCTGAATGTAACAAATGCTTCATCACATATGAAGTTTCTTTAGGTAACACCACACAGAAGTTGTAAATATCGTTTTTATACTACATATCACTTTACAAATTCGGTAATATAACTGACTTTATTACGATGCCTATCGCTCCCTGTGTTAGTGGAAGATTGAAATGTCGTTAAAAGTTCTTGCTGCAACCAAAAAACGGCTGATTACCGCCCCAACTCTTAAATCATATTCAAGCCCTCACTTTACCCGCCTGGCGGTTCGTCATTGATATCAAATTGATAGGCTAATTAATTAAATTGATCATATGAGTCACTTTGCATGGCGAGTAGTTTTTTTTTCAGAAGTCGGGTTACACTCGCCAGATAGCCCAAATGGAAATCTCTGGAAGAAAGACGATGTTCTTTTTGAAGAACACTATTAAGAACCGACATTTGAGGCTGATCACAGAAGAATTCTACCACTGCCTACAAACATTTCGCTCAAAATGCCATGAAGATAAGATACAAAGAGACATACAGGCAGTCTTCTTTCCTCGCTATGTTTGTGAGTGGAATAGGGTACAGGGTACCCTGCGTCGTACATTGTATTATGGCTTTCAAAGTAAGCATACGGTTGTAAATGTAAATTTAGTCTACCTATCAAGATTTCATTCCATTCATTTACAGGGACACGAAACTCATAGAAAAATGTTGTCTCTTACGTATTTATAGAGAAAAACGACGGAACTTCTGCTACCAATTGTCTCTCGGTAAAAATCTTCATATTGGCTCCTAACTTTCTCATTGCAGTCACTTTGCAAGACATATGCGAGAAGCTGTAAGATGTTTGGTCACATCACTTACAAGAAACGGCACAGAGCTCACCTTTCAACTCCCCTTTGGTCAAAGTGTCGCTTACATGCCGTATTCTCACATATCTTCCACTCTTCGATATACAGCATCTGAATCCCGTTTTTCAACAGAAAATGCCGTATATGCTTTCGCCAATCAAATTTTGAATGATCTGAATAACCGAACACCACCCATTGGGATTTTTTGTGATCTCTCAAAGGCTTTTGATTGTGAAATTCTGCTAGACAAGCTCAAGTATTGTGGCATGAGTGGGACAGTGCACAAATGGTTTAATTCGTACCTAACTGGAAGAGTGCAGAAAGTTGAAATAAGCAGTTCTTATAATATGCAAAGATCAGCACATTCCTCAAACTGGGGAACTATCAAGAATGGGGTTCCACAAGGGTCAGTCTTGGGTCCTTTGTTGTTCTTAATATATATTAATGACTTGCCATTCTATATTCATGAAGAGGCAAAGTTAGTTCTCTTTGCTGATGATACAAGTATAGTCATCACATCTGACAAACAAGAATTAACTGATGAAATTGTCAACACTGTCTTTCAAAAAATTACTAAGTGGTTCCTTGTAAACAGACTCTCACTGAATTTTGATAAGACACAGTACATACAGTTCCGTACAGTGAATGGTATGACGCCATTAATAAATATAGACCTTGATCAGAAGCATATAGCTATGGCAGAATATTCAAAATTTTTAGGTGTGTCCATTGATGAGAGATTAAATTGGAAGAAACACATTGATGATCTGCTGAAACGGTTGAGATCAGCTACTTATGCAATAAGGGTCATTGCAAATTTTGGTGATAAACATCTTAGTAAATTAGCTTACTACGCCTATTTTCACTCATTGCTTTCATATGGCATCATATTTTGGGGTAATTCATCACTGAGGAATAAAGAATTTATTGCACAAAAGCGTGTAATCAGAATAATAGCTGGAGTCCACCCAAGATCATCCTGCAGGCATTTATTTAAGGATCTAGGGATATTCACAGTAGCTTCTCAGTATATATACTCTCTTATGAAATTTGTTATTAACAACCAAACCCAATTCAAAAGTAATAGCAGTGTTCATGACTACAATACTAGGAGAAAGGATGATCTTCACTATTCAAGATTAAATCTAACTTTGGCACAGAAAGGGATGAATTATACTGCCACTAAAGACTTTGGTCACTTACCAAATAGTATCAAAAGTCTGACAGATAACCAACAAGTATTTAAGAAGAAATTAAAAGAATTTCTGAATGACAACTCCTTCTACTCCATAGAGGAATTTTTAGATATAAATTAAGAAAAAAAGAAAAAAACACACAAAAAATTATTAAAAAATAAAAAATCAAAAAAATACAAAAAATAAAAAGTTGTTAAATTAACTAGAGTATGTTGTTAAATTAACTTAATTATGTCATGTATTGGAAAATTTGACTCGTTCCACATCATTACAAAATATCATATTCATGATCCATGGAACTAGTATTAATCTAATCTAATCTAATCTAATCTGAATCTACATGAATTCAGAAGCATAACACCTACAATCCATCTATAGCAAACGATTGTCTACAAATATCACCCTCTACACGTTCTAATCTCCGTTATCGTATTCCTATGATTACTATGCTAGAATTACGATAGTATAATTGTGTCAGAGACTTTGCTGACCGCATCTCTCTTCCGATACACCGAAAACAAATAGTGTCTGGGTGTTGACATCGAGCATTTGTAGTGATCCTATTAAATATGCACGTATTTATCCATTGTAGCAAATGTACATTTCAGTTGCGCATACTGCAGGAGGACCATATCCTACAGACTATCAATCACAAGAGACGCTTCCTGTGTTGTTCTTTCATAACTACAATGTTGTACACCGCCACACATTTTCCTTTTCCACCATGACTTTGAGGTCTGTGTCAAATGCTTAACAGGCATTAACACCTTTCGATCCATCAGCTCTCGCAAGGAGCTGGACTTCGCGTGGTGTAAGTTGAACAGTTCCCACAACACACAGGATGGTCGAAATAAAAGACAGAGGCGGTGTTTCTTATTGACAAAAACGTGAAAGATATCTCAATATATGGAACCTGGAAGAATTTGCGGCATTATGAAGCGCTTCCAAACAGCTACATTTAATCTTTTTTTTCCACAGTGATGAGGTGGCAGATGCCTCGGTGTTCTGTCTCCGAAGAGAACGCAGAGCATTGATTCCTCATATTGGTGATGCAAATTGCATCCAAGTGTGCGATCGCATTTTCGGTGTCCTGGGTAGTAGTCAGCCTAACCTCCAAATCCTTGGCCACTGCGTCTTTAATTATTGTGACTTACAATGCATATCCAAATGTGGAACAAGGTGGTACTCTGCAGGTCTTAAACCCGTAGGGCGCCGAGAATTTGCACCATCAGTCGTCAATCCCACAGCTGGAGGAATGGAATGATTTTCATACAGCCACACGAGCATGTAAGTACTCTCATCTCTCCATAGTTTTCGTCGTATATTTATCAATTTTATGTATGTTTCATCAATTTTCGTAACTTTACCTGGTTTTCTGTAATTTCAACGCAATTTATTCAATTACTGGAGATCCAAAACAACACTCTCAACGAGTTGTCATGTCAACAAAACGCCTCATCGCGTCGATCTCTATCAGCCAAAAACACTGAAGTGCGGTTCTCATTTTCTGAATCGTTAGTAATTCACACTTTCTATTACTTTACGAGGGTTGTATTCATGTGGGCATATTGCGAACCCTGTTACACTGCCTATATCACATTACACAAATAGAAATTAGCCATCAGCAGAGAGGACATGCAAAAACTACGTTCTTTAGCCGAAACACTTTTTTTTAAATTCGGTAAGATTTTTTTACGTTTTGCCATCTCCCCTATGTGGATGGGAGTCACGAAGTATTCTCACATTCGCAAGATAAAGTCGGATATTCAAAAATCTAGCACCTTGCCCGGTATTTCTTAACGAGTTACTCCTTCGTTTAACGCATCGGCTAAGAACCCTGAAAAGACTCTAGATGGCCTCTCTCCAGCCATCTCATAACTCTTCCTCTACCTTTCACCAACTCTCCCTGCAATATTATCTCCGATTTAATTCGGAACCGACCAGAAACAGGAGGGTACTATAGCTGCTACATTCGACGCCGCGTGAAGGAACAGAACGAGCTGACATCCACGTAATCAAGACACTTCAATATTTTGCTTTCGAAAAGAGTAGAACACGAGTTTCAGACTTGAACTGACCGATGCAAGAGTTACAGATCAGTATTCAATAACTGCCGTTCTGCAAAGACTGTTCCATACCAAACTTATTCATCTCATGTGTCCAATTACACATGATCTCTCTAGATGCTTGCATGCTGAAAAGTTTTGCACTCCTTATTAGTGTATCCTAGATACAAGCACGGTACATTTGAGGCTATTGTCACGAGATAACAAACTATTAGCATAGCACATTAGAACATAAACATAAATTCCTAAGGCTATACAGTTCTGCATTTAACCATATTGTAATTTTGAAACAGTGTGGTTTCCAGTATGTTAGTTGCGTGGAATGAAACACTGTTCATACTCCAACGCAGGAAATATATTTGTAACACATGACATACATTCACCCTGCAAGGTTTTTTGCCACTCAATATGGTGAGAAACTTTAAGATGATAAAACTACTACCTTCTACAGTAAAGGGATAAAAACATACACTCCTGGAAATGGAAAAAAGAACACATTGACACCGGTGTGTCAGACCCACCATACTTGCTCCGGACACTGCGAGAGGGCTGTACAAGCAATGATCACACGCACGGCACAGCGGACACACCAGGAACCGCGGTGTTGGCCGTCGAATGGCGCTAGCTGCGCAGCATTTGTGCACCGCCGCCGTCAGTGTCAGCCAGTTTGCCGTGGCATACGGAGCTCCATCGCAGTCTTTAACACTGGTAGCATGCCGCGACAGCGTAAACGTGAACCGTATGTGCAGTTGACGGACTTTGAGCAAGGGCGTATAGTGGGCATGCGGGAGGCCGGGTGGACGTACCGCCGAATTGCTCAACACGTGGGGCGTGAGGTCTCCACAGTACATCGATGTTGTCGCCAGTGGTCGGCGGAAGGTGCACGTGCCCGTCGACCTGGGACCGGACCGCAGCGACGCACGGATGCACGCCAAGACCGTAGGATCCTACGCAGTGCCGTAGGGGACCGCACCGCCACTTCCCAGCAAATTAGGGACACTGTTGCTCCTGGGGTATCGGCGAGGACCATTCGCAACCGTCTCCATGAAGCTGGGCTACGGTCCCGCTCACCGTTAGGCCGTCTTCCGCTCACGCCCCAACATCGTGCAGCCCGCCTCCAGTGGTGTCGCGACAGGCGTGAATGGAGGGACGAATGGAGACGTGTCGTCTTCAGCGATGAGAGTCGCTTCTGCCTTGGTGCCAATGATGGTCGTATGCGTGTTTGGCGCCGTGCAGGTGAGCGCCACAATCAGGACTGCATACGACCGAGGCACACAGGGCCAACACCCAGCATCATGGTGTGGGGAGCGATCTCCTACACTGGCCGTACACCACTGGTGATCGTCGAGGGGACACTGAATAGTGCACGGTACATGCAAACCGTCATCGAACCCATCGTTCTACCATTCCTAGACCGGCAAGGGAACTTGCAGTTCCAACAGGACAATGCACGTCCGCATGTATCCTGTGCCACCCAACGTGCTCTAGAAGGTGTAAGTCAACTACCCTGGCCAGCAAGATCTCCGGATCTGTCCCCCATTGAGCATGTTTGGGACGGGATGAAGCGTCGTCTCACGCGGTCTGCACGTCCAGCACGAACGCTGGTCCAACTGAGGCGCCAGGTGGAAATGGCATGGCAAGCCGTTCCACAGGACTACATCCAGCATCTCTACGATCGTCTCCATGGGAGAATAGCAGCCTGCATTGCTGCGAAAGGTGGATATACACTGTACTAGTGCCGACATTGTGCATGCTCTGTTGCCTATGTCTATGTGCCTGTGCTTCTGTCAGTGTGATCATGTGATGTATCTGACCCTAGGAATGTGTCAATAAAGTTTCCCCTTCCTGGGACAATGAATTCACGGTGTTCTTATTTCAATTTCCAGTAGTGTATATTATTTGTGATATATGCACTATACAGGGTGTTACAAAAAGGTACGGCCAAACTTTCAGGAAACATTCCTCACACACAAATAACGAAAAGATGTTATGTGGACATGTGTATGGAAACGCTTAATTTCCATGTTAGAGCTCATTTTAGTTTCGTCAGTATGTACTGTACTTCCTCGAATCACCGCCATGATTTCATACAGGATACTCTACCTGTGCTGCTAGAACATGTGCCTTTACAAGTACGACACAACATGTGCTTCATGCAAGATGGAGCTCCTGCACATTTAGTCGAAGTGTTCATACGCTTCTCAACAACAGATTCGGTGACCGATGGATTGGTAGAGGCGGACCAATTCCATGGCCTCCACGCTCTCCTGACCTCAACCCTCTTGACTTTCATTTATGAGGGCATTTTAAAGCTCTTGTCTACGCAACCCCGGTACCAAATGTAGAGACTCTTCGTGCTCGTATTGTGGACGGCTGTGATACAATACGCCATTCTCCAGGCTGCATCAGCGCAACAGGGATTCCATGCGACGGAGGGTGGATGCATGTATCCTCACTAACGGAGGACATTTTGAACATTTCCTGTAACAAAGTGTTTGAAGTCACGCTGGTACGTTCTGTTGCTGTGTGTTTCCATTCCATGATTAATGTGATTTGAAGAGAAGTAATAAAAAGAGCTCTAACATGGAAAGTAAGCGTTACCGGACACATGTCCACATAACATATTTTCTTTCTTTGTGTGTGAGGAATGTTTCCTGAAAGTTTGGCCATACCTTTTTGTAACACACTGTATAGCTTTCCAGAGGTATATAGCGCCCACTGTTCACATCCCATTATGGTTTGGAAACTATGCTACACTCGCATTAGTCCTATATCATCAGCAATGGAAAATGAATGCAACAACAACATCTTCTGAGGAAACAGACAAATACATAGCAGCGGTGTGACATTTGAAACTACACGCCATGCTTTTCTAACTCCATGAACAGAACACAGTCTCCTCCACACACTACATATGTCAAGCAAATGTATACACAGGGAATGCAGTACCTCACAGACACCTGTCACTAACTTAGAATTACTGTAGTTGTGAAACTCAATACTCGATTTACGTCCAAGATGTATCAGGGAAATTGGATACTTCAAATACATCTTCGTTCATCTGGAGGATGGTGCCAAAATAGGTTTTCCATTTGTTTCGTACACATAATTCATCACACATGAATTGGAAATTCTCTGCTGATTGAGGAAAGTTTTGGAGATTTGTGGTAAGGTCCTATGGAACCAAACTGCTAAGGTCATCGGTCCCTACACTTACACACTACTTAACCTAACATATATTAACTTATGCTAGGGACAACACACACATACACCCATGCCCAAGGGGGACTTGAACCTCCCACGGAAGGAGCCGCAGCTGATTGTGGTATGGAGAGATTTGCTGTTACTGATCACAGGAAGATGGCACTGCAAGTTACACACAGAATATGCTATTGTATACAAGTCAAACGTAGGCTGTACCACACAACCGATACACCCAATACAACAACAGAAAAAATGATTAAATGTGTCATAAATGCCAGGATGACCTGTTGCAACATCTCCCTATCTCTTGAATGCATCATCAGTCTACCATTAAATCATACCTCGTTAAAATCCCTCAACCAATTTCTCCATCTACTTTCTACCATCCTTCAACGCAGATCTTAGTCAACTTCGAGGCAGATGGTTCTCTTTTATAGGAAAGCATCAATGCCAACATACTACTTGTAAGTATCACTATTACCTCAATGGGCATACAGCAGAATGTTGATAAAAGCCATGCAGCAACGGTTGTGTAATGTATTTCTTAACTGACACAACATGGTTGTGACTGTTAGAGAATACAGGGAAGCATATTGTAAATACTGTTTGTCAGAATTTAAAACTGGCAAACAGTTTGGCACAGGGTAAAAATGAGATAAATTCTGTAGCTGTATATAGCCTATGTCATACTGTAACAGTATTTTCATAGCAAATAACGCTACTTTAGCGATGTGAAAATGCGTGTATGCTCCAGTTTCTTCTGACTTCCAAATCAACTCTGGTAAAAGGGAGAAATCTACATTTCCTGTGTGAAATTCGAGGAGGATGATTAGCAATATCCCTGGTTGGATTGGGTAAAATAGATTTTTTGAACTGGGTGAGTCTATGTCGGGGTGGAATTGCAGTTAGAAGTATATATCCAAGCTGTGCCTGCTTGTCTCGCAATGTGCTGCAGCTGGCGGCACGAGAGGGCACGAGGCTTGGTAGTTGTAGCTTATCTTAGTCTGTGATGGGCGGTTAGTTATGAAGAATGCTCCAAACGGTCATCTCTTGCATGCTGCTGTGGAGAGAAGTCTCAGTGGCGGTGCTGTCTAGATGACTGTCTAGCGAAGTAAGCAGTATGCTAGGTGAGCGGCAACAGAAGCGGACGTGTGGGTTGTGTGAGAAGGTTCAGTACGACAGGTGTTTGCACTGGACAATTATCATTTATTGGTTGACTACTTGGTGACAGTCTCTCCCGTCTCTGAGCATTTGGTTTGGCCAGTGAGTGGACGCCCAGGGATGAGAATCCAGCTGGCTGGCTGATGAGGTGTGAGTCTCTTCTGACCAGCGCCTGTGCAACGATGCAATAGGTCTAGCCGGTGGGGTGGTTATTGATCTCAGCAGTCAGTGGATGGTGCATTCTTTGTTGTCATGATTGTGCATGCTCCATAGGATTTTTTTTTACCATATATTTTTAGTGGATACGTTGTAGTGGAGGGGTGTGCTTGTATTTTCAAAGATCAGTGCATATAAGACCGTGACTACATTTAACCCTGCCATCTATTTCTGGTGGAAATTTAATTACTTGATATTCAAAATGTTTGAGTGTGATTTTCAAGCGTTGGAAATACAACACCATATTCAAACTCATTTACATCTTGATAACCTGCCATAGTAGCAGCTGTAACTGATCTAACAATTGCCTGAGACACTTGTTGGGTTATATATGCTTTGCTAACCCCAGTGCCGTATTCTGATGGTTTTCATATCCCTGTGTTGGAATACGCATACCTATACCAGTTTCTTTGGCTCTTCAGTTATTAACTCATGGGAAGTCGGGGTAGGGGGTACAGACATGAGCTGTACCCAAGTAGGGGAGGTCTGTCTTCCACAAACTGATTAAATAAAGATTATGCAGCAGTATAGTATTGAGACTGATTTCAATACTATGTCGTGAGATCCGTTCAGTCCCTCAAATCAGCGAATTTTCCCATGAATTTTTTCTGGAATGGGCAGGAAGGGAGGGGTTGAGGGTTGGGGAGGGCACAGGGTTTCATGTGGTGGTGGCACTGTGCACTAGCTCAGTCGATCCCTGCATGTCTATGTGATGTCACATACAAAAATTTTCCAACAAGACAATGCCTCCAATCCGCATCAGTGTAATAACGTTATTAGGACATGTAGTTGCTGGAGAAGGTAATACCTACACCTTGCAGTCCAATAGCTCAGCACAGACTAAGCATTTACACCATTTCTCCAGATGGGGGTGGGGAGTGGGGGGGAGAGGGGAGGGTGAGACCTAGCTTTCCAACAGAGTAGCACCCAAAATAAAGAAAATAAACTACCCTATGTCCTTCCTCTCTAATGGCTCAGCACAGACAAAATCTTTTTCTCACCAATTTCCTGATGGGGAAGGTAATTATGTGGGGAATGAGAGGTGAGGCCAGGGAGATTTCCCAGAGGGGATGGTGTAGTTATGTGATGCATTTAATTAGTCACTTAATTTGATATCAAATGTGTGCTTGTATTGGTGAGGGGGATGGGGGTGAGAGTTGGATATTTCCCAGAGGAATGGCTAGAAGAGGAAGGAAGAGGGGAGGGGGGGGGTTTCTCAGAAGCACAGATTATCCTGAGGGAGTCATAAATCAACACCTAGGGTGTTATAAATCAATTAACTTAACAGTAGGTTTGTTTGCCCCTGAATGTATGCAACCCTCTCAAACAGAATTTGCTCATTCTCTCTTTACCTTACTACTAATGTGTGATCTTTAGAATTCGCCTTATGACAGTAAAAGCAAGGCACTGCCTTAAAACGTGTGCCCCTTTTAGGAGTGTACTACAGTCACAATGAGGTGATCACCTTCTTGAAGAAAATGTTTTGTGGGTCATTCTAGTATAGTCAAATCAGTGTGGGCCAAGAATTGTAGATTCTTAGTGCTATGTTCTGTATGAAGATATCCAGGAAGTAGTAACATTTTTCATGATACACAGGTTGTTACTGGCACCTACAGCACATCACTTTGTGTTCGTTGACTCTAGCCGCCGTTGAAATAGGGTCGTCTGTAGGTCAGGAGCCTACGTCTTTAATTAAAAGGCTTCCTTTATGGTAGCTTCCTTGGTCAAATTTCTGTGTTTCTGACGTTGATTGGGGTCCAGAGAAACATGATGGACCTTCTGGGTTTCTTGTGCTGAAAATAAATGTTTTGAATGCACAGCATCGCGGATGTATGGGACAGCAGTACCCTACAGATTACAAAAAGCTGAGACATACTGACAATTTGTAAAGTCCTATGTGAGCAGGCGCAGATGTATCGAAGGGCTAGCATATAGGCTACTATTTCTGCAATAAAGACGCTACAATTATGTAGAATGAAATTTTATTTGCTGCCGCCTGTGTGTGTGTGTGTGTGTGTGTGTGTGTGTGTGTGAAGCCGTAGTCCACTTTCTCATCAGTGCTTGATCCACCAGTGTAGATAATTTCCACGCTCCGAAAATTGGTCACTACCAAACAAAACACTCTTCACAGAATATATTGGTCTGTTATGTCTTTCGGACTGAACTATAGATCCAGATGAAGTTTAGGGCGAGGTACACTCCAAAGGATGTTCGTCAGAACTATGTTGTGGAAGGTTTCAAAAACGTCATAGACAGTTCGTAGAGAGTGGATTGTAGATGGACTGATATCAGGACACTAGACCGAGGATGTTTTTGTAGAGGTTGCGTCTTTTACCTGGGAAAGATATCTTTGGGACTACATACACAGAGAGGATACACTGAAGTGACAAAACTCACAAAATACTTCCCAATATCATGTCGGACCTGCTTTTTCCAGGTGTGGTGCCGTTGTAAGTCCCTTGCAGAAATAGTGAGCCACGCTGTCTCTATAGCCGTCCATAATTGCGAAAGTGTTGCTGGTGCACGATTTTCATGATTATGTCCCATAAATGTTCGATGGAATCCATGCTTGGTGACCTGGGTGGTTAAATCATTAGCTCGAATTGTCCAGAATATTCTTCAGTCGCGAACAGTCGTGGTCCAGTGACATGGTGCATTGCCATCCATACTAATTTCTTTGTTGTTTGGGAACATGAAGGCTATGAATGACTGTAAATTGTCTCCAAGTAGCCGACTGTAACCATTTCCAGTCAATTATTGTTTGTGTTGGACGAGAGGACCCAGTCCATTCCTTATAAACACGGATAACACCATTATGGAGCCACCATCAGCTTGCACAGTGCCTTGTTGACAACTTGGGTCTATGCCTTCGTGGCGTCTCCGCCATAGTCGAACCTTATCGGCTCCTATCATCTGAAATAGGGACTCATCTTACCGGACCACAGTTTTGCAGTCATTTCGGAGCAAACCGATATTGTCAGGAGCCCAGAGGTGAAGCTCCAAGTGATGTGTTGATAGCAGAGGCACTCGCGTCAGTCACGTGTTGCCATTGTCCATTAACGCCAAATTTCGCCGCACTGTTCTGATGGATACGTTCCTTACATATAGCGCGTTGATTTCTGTAGCTATTTCATGCAGTATTGCTTGTCTGTGAACACTGACAATTATACGCAAACATTGCTGCTCTCAATCGTTAAGTGAAGGCCGTCAGCCACTGTGTTGTCCATAGTGAGAGGTAATGCCTGGAATCCGGTACACTTTTGACACTGTGGATGTCGGAATATTTAATTACATAACGATTTCCGAAATGAAATGTTCCGATTACCATTTCGCGTTCAAAGTCTGTTAATTTCTGTCGTGTGTCCACAATCTCGACGGAAATCTTTTCACAGAAATCAACTGAGTACAAATGACTGCTCTGTCAATGCACTGCCGTCTTACACCTTGTGTACGCGGTATTACCATCATTTCTACATGTAGAAATCGCTATCCCATGACTTTTGTCACGTCATTGTAGTTAAGTAATAGTGGGAGTTATCGAACTCTCATCTCTGTTAGGAGGCTGTCTACAGGACTCGACCGAAAGGCGCCAGCTGAATGAAATATGGTCGATCTTCACGAGTTTATCAGCTCAAAATTAAATTTGAATTAACATTATCAGATGGGGCCTAAAAGTATTAGCATTAGTGGGGATGCCTATCTGTAGGCCAAGCTTCCATAATCATATGAGGATAATATGAGAGCTTTCTAAGGTCGCAGAAAATTGGAGTGATTGGTGCCACAGGAAGCGTTGCTGAGGTAGCAACGAGCAGTTAGTTTATCCTGACAGTACTGATTAAGCTATTTATGAGAGGCAGCCATGTTAGTTTCGCACCGAAATCTATAATCGGAAAATGGCGTGTCTTTCCTGCCTTAAGTAACTCGTTGCGTAAATGAAAACTCTGGATGTAGGTGGTCTGTTGGATAATGGCAGAAGTGGATGTTTTGCAAGCAGTAAAGCGGAAGAACTGGGTGAGAGGCAAGATTTGGTGACCATTATGGCTTCCTGAAGTTGGGGATTCTGCAATACTGACGTCTGAAGACCTGTAGTAGACGTAAAAGCCATCAACATATCGAGATATTGGGTCTGTAGATCCTGGACTTATGCTGCCTAGTTCTTGAAAAATTTGATCCGATTAGAATTAAAGTCAGATGCCTTCTCAACCAGTTACATTTCATTTCATTTCCTCCTGTCCTTCTGGGTGCCTTATCTTTGTTGCAGGCAACGTGTTTCCTAACAAATGTGACCATTTAATATAAGTAAAAACACGAGCACACTGAATTACACAAAGAATTTGTGAACAAGTAAAACCTACATTGTACTCAAATATTGAAATTGTAAAAATATAAAGGACAAAACGTGTATATTTTGCCTGATAGCTAGATTTGGTAAGAACTTGAAAGTATTCAAAACGGATCAGTATATTTCGGTTTCTATGGATTCAGTTTCTGCCATGAGTCACATCATCTAGATAAGTCCACTCTCCATGACTGTAGAAAACCGCTGCAAAGTTTCTATCTCCTACAAAAAACATATAAGAAATCTGAAACTGAAACACAGCATACGTCTCTAAAGTGCTAAAAATCTCTTCTTGATTTCACCTGCCGGCCGTGGTGGTCTAGCGGTTCTAGGCGCGCAGTCCGGAACCGCGCAACTGCTACGGTCGCAGGTTCGAATCCTGCCTCGGGCATGGATGTGTGTGATGTCCTTAGGTTAGTTAGGTTTAAGTAGTTCTAAGTTCTAGGGGACTGATGACCACATATGTTAAGTCCCATAGTGCTCAGAGCCATTTGAACCATTTTTTTTTACTTCACCAGTGATCGTCTGCATTGGCATACTGTTGGGGGAAAGTATCCTCTCACTGTAAATGCCAACTACATCGTTGGCCATCAAAGCTTCATCAAGACGGATACTAAGTGACGAGATTTTACTTATTGTACTGTAACGTTATGAGTATATGGCGAGTTATTCGTCCATCTAGGGCTGGTATTGAGGAGAATTTGCTTGCTTGGCTGGGTTCGAGTTGCTGGGAGGAGACGTCACATAGCCGCCCAAGGCGAGCTCAGATGCAGAGAGAAGGTGTGCATCGCTGGAAATAGGTAATTCCCAAAGCTGTAAGTTTGGAGGACTGATTTTTGCATGGCCTTTGTGCTGGAGACAATGCTTCAAGAAATGGCAGTGTGTCAGATATGCTGAAAGGTGGCTTCTTATAGCTCTGCAAGAATCTATAATAATTCACAGCCTAGTATTAAAGCAAATCTGAATACATTGGTGATCTCAGATGAATGAAATGCATCCAATAATACAACAATATTTCAGTATCTTTAAAACTACAGAAGTTAACAGTTCATAGTAAACAAATTTACACATTGAACCTCTGAATTAATAGCTTTAAATGCTTCATGAAATTTCAATATGTGATATCTCAGACGATAGCGTTGTACAGTAGCTATCACCCCTGGGAGTCGCTCATCTGTTTCTGAATTATATATTGGCTTTGACATCTTTTATAACTTTCTTGTCACACAAATGTTTGTCAGAACATCGTATTCCCCACAGCAACACAATGCAAAGGAATTATAAAAATGACTTTTTTTTTAAATAATAATATTAATATTTATATATGTGTGTGGAGTGTGTGGAGAGAGAGAGAGAGAGAGAGAGAGAGAGAGATTGATTTTTGATTGAGATTTTTACTTTAAGTCGTAACTGGTACCTGAATTTTGGTTGTTACCTCCTTGAATGATCAGCTTCCGCACCAGTTGGTGATGTATTGCAATTTGGAGGAAGTTATTGTTCTTTATGGTTTAAAATACGACTCTGTTAGTTACTTGACCGTATTGTGGATAGCTTTGAGGCCAAGTTTTCGTAGCTTTTCTTGCCTAAGGGACTACTGTTGTAAGTAAATAAGATCAAACAGCAATCTGCTTTTCGTGAGAAAATGAGATTGCTTAGCACACAGACTTCCTTCACACTACACGTCCTGCTACATAAAAATTGGTCAGTGGAGTTCAGCACCATAAAGTCTGTCGATTGATAGACGGCAACGACAATGAGATTCACCTCCTTTTCCAAAAACAAGATATTTCTGTTCTTCACTTCCAGAAAATTTGTATACATAAATGTTTGGCAACTATTACACATACTTCACTCGGTTTTATCACTAAAATATCAATTTTCATTCAATATAACAATACGTTCTGAGCGACGGCCTAGCAACACGTCCTCTATCCACAAGACACAGATTAACAGTCTTTTTTTTAATAAAATCAATTGTCTTTTTTTTATAATCCATACTCAAAGATTCTCTAATACTATCGTTGCGGAGATAGCGCGCTAAAAAGTTTCTTGCTGTCCAGCTGCGCTTCACTTCACTTCAAGTACTTTTTGAATCACATTTACATTTACGGTATTTACATACATTACTGAGCCTCTCAGAATAAAATCAGGCACAAATTAGTTAAAGAAAAAAAAGCAATGAGGCACACATAACATTACAGAATCCAATCTGAACACCTCAATTTTGTCACATTTGTATATTTATTTAATGAACAGTTAACTATTTTGCCAGTAATTTTATTTAAATCTTGATTGCAAGTGCTATTAAAAAACTGTGCCAATTTAAAAGTGGTCAGTCGCATGTGTTAGCAGACACCACAATTGAAAAGAGAACCAAAAGGTGCTTCAGTCAAGAAGGCATAAACACGTGTTCAAACAATATTTAACGACAATCTGTTGACAATTATTGTGGGCACTCTTGCACAATAATACTAGCATACTTACCTATGGACAAACATATATCCATATTTACTGTGAGTTGTCTGAGTGTGACTGAATGTTTATAACATTTCTTTATTTCAGTATTGTTGTAACATATTAGTTTAGTCTGAGAAGTGGTCATAATGTGTCAGATCATGTCTGTAGAGAGTAAAATGATGTGCATTTCGTGGGGACAGCCTTCAGCCAATGGAAAAGCAGACCAGTAATGGAACACTATTGGAGCCAAGTGAAGACTGGAACTTTTTCGAGGGAAGACCTCAAGGGAGTGATTCTGGGTACTTTTGCTTGAGTGCTGGAAGGAGGCATACCTGCTAGTGGTATCATGTGGATTTAGATGAGTGGATGATTGAGTCTGGGCAGTGAATGGCCGCTACCATACTTTAATTTCTGAAGGGACATCACCTCTTAAGAGGTCTATATGTGCTCCAGAGTAGGACTCAGAACTGTGTATAGACATAGTACAAATTACCATTCTCTGTATCGCATGTGTCAGTTTATGAAATATCATGTCAAACTCTGAACTGTTTTGAGCGGAAGAATATTTTGTGTACTGTGGTTGTGAAATATAGTACAGTAGGACACATATGATTAAATTTGTAGGTAATTTGTGGGCATAGAGGAGCGAAATTTAGTACACAGAGTAGTAACATCTGGCATCAACAATGGGCCTAAGCTGGCCTGACAATGAGTCGAACTGGACTTTGATGACAGATATGTGTATCACATTGCATCCAGATTCAACTCTAAGCCAGTCATCAGTCATAGTGGCTGGAGAGTGCTGGTGTGTCACTGTCTCAGCAATCCATGACCAGAGGTTTTCAGTGGGTAAGAGATCTGGAAAATGTGCTGGCCAGAACAATAGTCGAACACCCTCTATAACTAGGTAGGTCAGAACAGCATAGCCAACTTGCAGTCTAGTGTTATCTCATTGACAGATGTTACAGAGAGATGTAATGGCTGTTAGCCAAAATACTGGCAGAAGGAACCAGAACCCACCAGCACCTCATTCCATTATGTCAGATCCAAGGCCGTATTATGATGAGAAATGCAATCTGTCAACATTCTTTCTCCTCAGAGCCTCTACAAGTGGATGTGTCCATAATGGTGCTGTACGCAGGTCTGGGTGCCATCAGCAAATACAACACAGTGCTACTCGTATGTCCAGTGTTGTCTTTGGGTGCATCATGCCTGTTTCTGCTGTCACATCAAGGGAAGCCACAACAGTGGCCGCCATACCGCAGCTTTACTCCAACTGTAGAAGCACAGCGTGTGTATTCTTGTATTGCAGCAAAAAATCCCATTTCCTGACTCAAGGTATGTGAACCTGTCAGTCCTTTGGTGCTCCTGCGTGGAGCCGTTGAGATCCTGTGTAGTGCTGCACCCATATAAAATTCACTGTGTAAACTGTATTTTTTTTTTTTATTTCTAGTGTGACCAGGTAGTAGAGACCAGACCAGCCAATATGCTAACCGAGTAAGTCACTGGACATAATGTTGAAATTATGACAAAACGCTCTGGGCAACTGGGAGATTTTGACAACAATCAACAGGAGAGGGCAGGAAACAGATAATACAGTGTGACCAAGATTAAGATAGTATTTTGCAACTTATATGCTACCGAGAAACTCATGCACTGCAGATTTAATAAGGCCTAGCAGGAAAAGTTGACAGTAAAAGTGCATTTAAGCAAACTTATTCGTCCCCATCCAGTAGAACTATGTCAGAAGAATAACTATAAAGGTATAAATAATCGGGCTTAGAAGCTCAAAGCATTCAGTTGTGGCACCAATCTACCTGTGTCTTGAAGCTGAGAGAATGACAGGGTTTTGAGTTTCAGAGAAACCACGACCCACCCATAGTGACGGAAATCAGTTGGCAACCTGCCACTGATTAACTCATCAAGTTCTAGCATGAGGCGCGCCATACCTGTGGCGTGTCGGCTGTGGGACTTGGGAAAGTTTCGCTGATGCAGGGAGGTGGTATTCACACCAACAACTGCCCTCTGAGTGACTTCGGCTGACAGACTGCAAGCTATCTATGATCTGGCTGGGTGAAACCTGCCCTCACAGCTCCCTAGCTACCTAGACATCTTCAACTACCATCCTGGTCTATCTCTGAGGGTTGACTACGACACCGCGGCTCAGCATCAGGACATCCAGCATTAGCTGAGGCACCCAAGTGCACGTTAAGGGGACGACCAGCATGTGCCGTGTGCTTAGCTGTCATGACTCTGGAGGGCCTGGGTGGCCCATGCTCATCTTTACGACTGGCAGCCCGTGGGCACTGCACCTTCCTACTCTGTCCTGTGAAATTCTAACCATTGGAATATGCAGGCATGTAGTACACTTCATGTCAGTTTGATAGCCCCTGTCTGTTGCATACTGAGTAGTGGCGCTGCGATTGTTATGGTCAGCAGTGTACTTTAAAGGTCGATTTACACTTGACGCAACGTAAAACAGCTCAAAACATTCTACAATGTATTTCAAATGCCAGCGTTCGCACAGGCCCCCAACGCAAGGGAATGGAATGAGACTGAATGGCACATCAGTGTCAGGATTTCTTGGGAAGGATGTCCTGACGATGTTGGTGGGGTGACAGTGGCATTATCTGCTAACATCGGAAGGTAATCTTCTCTCACTGTGCACACCCATGTTATTGAACTGAACAGGATTTGATGCATTTGCGTTTTCTTAAACTTTATTTTTTTGTTTACTCTGTTTCCGTTGCAAACTTTTCATGATGGCTTGGACATTTTTTCCAAATGTGTTTTTCCACAAAAGCAAGCGAAAAATTACTTAGGTTTTACAATGCCTAGATGAAGGAAAAGCCTTTTATTTATAGAAATCAGAACACAAATCGATGAAACAAGTTTCACTGAATAACTTTTTTAAAAGTGAAAAAGACACTTTTATTGAAGGAGGAAAATACAATTGGTTTAGAAGTTATTTGGTACTTGCTTTGCAAAAATTATATGTATGTATGTACTCATATACTCTCCAACAAATTAATGGTTTTGGAATGTTTGGGCCGGCCAGTGTGGCCGAGCGGTTCTAGGCGCTTCAGTCTGGAACCGCGTGACCGCTACGGTCGCAGGTTCGAATCCTGCCTCGGGCATGGATGTGTGTGATGTCCTTAGGTTAGTTAGGTTTAAGTAGTTCTAAGTTCTAGGGGACTAATGACCTCAGATGTTAAGTCCCATAGTGCTCAGAGCCATTTGAACCATTTTTGGAATGTTTGGACGACATTTGCTTTGTTGGTTCACTTTCCATGAGTATATCACACAAACTTTGCAATGAATAAGCGTTTTGAACTTTATTTTGGCCATTGATAAACTCTATCGTTGTTAGAGTTTCAGTTCTGAAAATATATTATGATTTTTTGTATATGGATGTATCTCACAACCTCACTTTCATTTTTCTGTACTGAGTACAAGAACGTGTACGAAAAGTGCGAAAAGTGGTAGTTGACCCTAAATAACGAAAAGTGTGAGGTCATCCACATGGGTGCTAAAAGAAATTCATTAAACTTCGGTTACATAATAAATCAGTCTAATCTAAAAGCCGTAGATTCAACTAAATACCTAGGCATTACAATTACGAGCAACTTAAATTGGAAGGGACACATAGAAAATGTTGTGGGGAAGGCTAACCAAAGACTGCGATTTATTTGCAGGACACTTAGAAAATGTAACAGACCTACATTACACTTGTCCGTCCTCTTTTAGAATACTGCTGCGTGGTGTGGGATCCTTACCAGGTAGGACTGACGGAGTACATCGAAAAAGTTCAAAGAAAGGCAGCACGTTTTGTATTATCGCGAAATATGGGAGAGAGTGTTACACTATACGAGATTGGAATAACAGAGAATTGTGAACCCTCAGCCAGGCACTTAAATGTGATTTGCAAAGTATCCATGTATATGTAGATGTTGAGCGACTTACATCTTTCGATTGGCGACTGAAGACGCAAATTTCACCACCATTAGTGACATGTATTTTTGTCCCAGCCTACAGGTAATGCTCCAGATTCATACGTACACTGCCCAACTAGGTTTTTGCGCCACGTCGCTCACAACTTAAAGATACTGTCTAGCGTGTGTGTCGCTCAGTGTCGTCAGTAACACGCAGCTGTGCACAGCGATTTCTCACAAAGATGAAGAGTTGATGGTTTACAGCGATTTTACTGCAGTTTCATGGTCAATGAATTCGTATGGCTACTCTGTTCACATCAATACAAGAACAGATACACATTGCTTGCGACAAATATCCGCACAAACTATCACTTCCTGCTCCACAAACAAACAAAAAGGAAGGTTCATCTCTAGCAAGAAGCCATATACTTGAATATTTCTGGTATCTCAACTGCAGATTTTTCAGCGATCATTTAACTTTAGGACTCTGTATCTCAGAATGAACAAAAATGGACTTGTACCACTATTGAAATAAGCCCTTCAGTTATTGTTGTGAGCTCTCGGCTTGCTGCGATTGGGAAGCATGAGGGATGCTTACATTTGCTAAGCGAAGTGATATTATGTTGATGCGAGTTTAAATTTGATAGAGTGGTTATATGTCCACCACATCTGAGGCAAACTGAATACCTAATCGCCGTTTCATCTGTAGTCGACGGCATCGTGTGCTGTGTCACCCCCCTTTAAAATTCACTAACTTAAAATAGTTCATGCTAGCTTTATTTTTACTCAAAAAAACAATACCAGCGGCGATTACTGTGTACACTGGCAGAAATAAGAAAGTTTTAGTCCAAATATGGATAAACATTTCAAAGTAGACAGAACTGCAAGACGGCTACCAACATTTTTGTCCTCCCATCGCCCCCCCTCCCCCCCTTAACTTCTTGCTAACTCGCAAACTGAACGTAAATCAATGCAAAATGAGCAGGCACCACCTGAAGATCATGGACTAAACTTCGAAATGCATTGTGGGTAGATAAGAGAAAACGGTACTTTTGTTTGTTTGAAAATATGTAAAATGAGTATAATTATTAAACTACAGACTTACTATATGCTTCTTGATTCGTTAAGACTATTATTGACAAAATTTTCGAAAATTCGTTTTCCGGGCCATGGTTGTGGGTGTGAAAGACAGTTGGGATTGCCTTGGACAAAAGAGAACTCTGATCATTTGTGTCGTGTATTGAAACACGTATGTAACGTAGCAGCGATGGTGAGGCATGATAAAATCTTTGACCAGAGAGCCTTTTATCGTGGTTAGTCTGCGCTTGACCGCGCGAGTGTTACGTCCAGTAGTCGGTCAGTAGTCGTCGTGCAGTGTACTCTGTCGGTAGCAGTAGCTCAGTTCAGTTGCGTCTAGTAGTCGGTCGGTAGTAGTCGTGCAGTACAGTTGCGAGCAGTCTGTCAGTGGGCAGTCTGTGAGCAGTGCAGTATGTCGGTAGTAGCAGTCGAGTGCAGTTGTGTGTGTGGAGTCGGCGGGCGTCGACACGGCATTCTGGTCAAGATACAGGACGAGGTATATTATTTTTAAATGCGCTCAGCTAATAATGTAAATTAACTGTAACGAATTTGTGCAATAATCGCCCCAATAGTAATTTTGATTTCAAAGCAATTTTTTACAAAAAAAAAACATTTAATTGAACCAATGATTTCCTTCCATTTCCCTTAAAGTAAAGTTTCAGTTAAATTTCAAAAAAAAAAATATATATTATTTGCAATGCATTTCCTCCAAGCCATGGCCAACAATAAGAGCAGAAATTTGACATGCAGTTTCAATGAGTTAAGAAATTAATTATGATTTTTTGCACAGGGCCAAAGACCGATATTTTGGTTTAATTGAATTTACGTTGTCACTGAAGTCTCATTAGCACTGAATTGTTTTTCATTATTTTCGTGACAGCTTATACTTTGAGTCAGATTGCGATTCTCATTTTTTATTGTCATTAAATTCAATTGCTAGGGAGGTTACGCTTGGCTCCCATTTCTATTAAATATTGTCCTTTTTAAAATTTCTGTGGCGAGGTTACACTTAGCTCAATGACCATTAGCATTCATAAATAATATTGTCATAAAAATTCTCCGGAAAGGTTACACTTGGCGACCCTGCCAGGATCGAATTTCGTTGAGAGTCTTTTGAAAAACAGTCAGATATCTGCTCTTATTGCTTAGATATAATTAGGATTTGGCGCAACGCTTTTACTAATATTGTGACTTTCTTTCTACAGGTCAACGGCAATTCGTTGCTCTGTTGTATTTGTGTGTTGCTTTTGCATTTGTGCTTATTTGTTTTGTGAATAATTGACTATTGTAAAAATGCCGCGAAAGACTGTGAATAGTGTTTCGCGAGGTATTATGAATGAATTTACCAATTTGAACAACGTGACCGATAGTAATTGTGACACGCAGTGCAATGATGACAATTCTGCGTTCACTAACAATCAGTGCATTCCAACCACTAATGATGACTTTTATCTTAATGATGAACAAACGAACTCAATTGTCTCTTCTGTTAATTTGACGACAATTGATGACGTGGGACGCTCTATTGTAATGAGCGCTACCCAGCTTAACACAACCGGTTCGGAGAATTCACGTGACGAACAGACAAATTTGTCTAATGAAAATGAACAGTGTACTGAAAGTAGGACGGATTTATTTAATTCCGAAATAGGGACTGACGGTGTATGTTTAACTGGCAAACCTTTTTGTAAATCTCAGAATAACCAAATGGTTACAGAAAACGAGACAATTCCAGATCCACCACTAAACAGCACAGAGAATATAAACGCTAATTTTGACTTGGTACGAATTATGGCAAGATTGCTACAACAGCAAAGTGAGAAAATAGACAATAGTTTCAGACAACAGAGGGAATGTTTCAAACAACTTAATGAAAGTTTCGACAACCATTTCAAACAACTTGATGAAAGTTTCGACAACCATTTCAAACAACTTAGCGAAGCAATTGATAAAAGTTTCGAACTCACAAACGAAAAACAAGACGACCTTAAAGAACAGAACAAACAAGTTAGTGAGCAGATTACAGCTGTTACCGTGCAATGTCGGGACAGTAAAGAACAATTACGTGAGGATACTGAGGCTTGTGCTAATAACAGCAATGAAGAAGTTGGCACTGTTGCACAAGAATTAAGTAGCACACGTGTAGGCACAACAGAATCACATAAAGATGACATTAATGCAGTCACTGAACAATGTTCAGCAAACGCAACACTGATACACGAAATTAATGCAGTCACCGAACAATGCCCTAAAAACGCAGTACAGATTCGCGACGAAGTTAATTTAGAATCAGTGGAAGTTTCACACACTCCGAATACGGAAGTTGACGAGAAATTTGCACGACAGATCAACCAAATTGACGAAAGTGTTACAGTAACAGAGTTGAAAACTATTTCAGTCACCAATACGTCACAGAATCCGCTACTTTGCGAACATTTGTCAGACTTACGCAGCGTGTATAATGTGAACAGTTTACAGAGACTACGCGAATTAAAATCCGAAAAGCTACGCGACTTAAAATCTGAAAAGCTACGTAACTTGAAGTACGAAATGATACAGACAAACAAATTCTCACAGAAACCCGAACGTGTTCTCAAATTCAGTGACGAGAACGTAGATTATGAGCAATTTTTATCCGCAAGAAAATGTAAAGAATTTAATAATGACAGAACACAGGTACACGCTTTGAGCTGTATACGACAATTTGTTTTTATGCTTTCACCGCTATTGCCTATAATGCAGAAATTGGAATTAACATGGATACAACTATTTGCTTTTGAATTTATACCGCTATTGCTTGCAACGCAAAAGCTAAAATTTATTTGCAGTGCGTAAATGACCTCAGGGGATTCATTACGCTTTAATGAATATGTGCCGTAGCGTGCATAGGGCCCCGAGCTGTAGTAGTGCTGTTTCATCTTTAGTTTTCTGCACTGCTGCCTTCTCTTCTACTATCCTTTATATCTATCAAAACTGCTCTTTAACTATTGCTCTATCTAGTATTAAGAATAAGTAATGAAAACCGGATATGACAACTCTTTACCGAATGTGACAATTTTATTAGGCACTCCCGTAATGACAACTACCGCCGTAATATTAATAACAGGTTAAAATCGTAATCATCAGTATGTATAAAATTTTGAGCAATCGGAACCACATTTTTGTAACAATAGATGTTTTTCACTACAATAGCATGAAAGTCAGCCGCTTAGCATACCTAACCAACAATGCAGTCTACAAGGTCAACCAAACTTTAATGTTTCGCCGCGTGCACGTAAAGTCCCAGATCCAACAAATAGTAACGCACGGCAGCAAGGAAATAACTACGTACAGAAAACTCAGTATTTCAATTCCTATCGTACTGCACCGTATAGGAATGACTATTACGACAGACGTAAAAATAAGGAGGACAATTATCAGCGTACATATAATAACAGTCGGTCTCACCAACAGCAAAATCATACGCAAGATCATATTCTCATGAATGAACCCGACAGTAGGTATCATCCAGAGCGTAATACGTCTGGAAGAAGTAATAGAACAGTTCAAATAGTAGAAATGCCACAACACCCAGCTGAAAATAGTAACACATCAGATAGAATCTGACTAGATACTGTACAGATCGCATCTTCCAGTAAAACAAGCACTACCTTAGACACGCAAAATGTTGTTCACGAAAATGTAATTACTTTTGACGATATCAGAGACACTCTTTTGCAGGAAAGATCATTTGTTCAGAAAACCATTTCACATCCTGTTATCGAAATTAAAATTGGTTCATCGAAATTCTCAGCAGTAATTGATTCCGGATCACCTATATCAGTAATAAATGAAGAAACTTTTAACGAGTGTAACAAAGAGAATACCTATCCGACATTACCTTTAGGCAAAACAAAAGTGAAGGGAGCAGTATCGAGTAAAGGAGTAGACGTTAAATTACAGACGCATTTATCATTTTGTATTGGAGGTCATACTTTTCACTCTAATTTTTGGATTGTTCCTTTATTGACAACAGACGTTATTTTAGGTACGAATTTTCTGGTACAACACGACGCAGTTATTGATATTCAGAATTCTTATTTAATGTTAAAGGATGAAAATGTACAACTTGCTTTAGAATTTCAGCACTCACTATCTGCGGAAGAACAAACAATTAATCGCACAGAGGTCATTTCCGCAACACGTAGCATAGACTGTAATCCCACATTGTTCACGGATACGTACGTACACAACTATAATACTCCAGACGAAGCTGACTACGACGTCATACAGATGATTTCCGATAAAGTTAAACAAAGCAGTGCAACTACAGACGACGAACGAACGCAATTACACAAAATTCTTTTACAGCAAGCTCCAGTTTTCGACAACATTCCTGGTACTATGTCCGGCTTTATGTATGAATTTCAAGTGAAACAGCACGACACATTTAAAGCAAAGCATTATCCCCTTCCATATATTCACAGAGAACAAGTTAAAAAAGAATTGCAGGATATGCTTGACCAAGGAATTATAGAACCGGCAGTTAGTCCGTACATAAACCCGCTACATATTGTTAAGAAAAAAGATGACTCACTTCGCCTTGTACTTGATTCACGTCACATTAATGACATTATTATTAATGAAACTGATCGACCACAGACATTAGAGGAACTTCTACAGAAATTTCACGGTACAGCTATTTATTCTACACTAGATTTGAAATCGGGATTTTGGCAAATTCAACTTCATCCGAATTGCAGAAAATACACAGCATTTCTTTGTTTTGGCGACTGTTATCAATTTTGCAAATTACCGTTCGGCTTAACTATTTCTTCTGCAGCTTTTATTCGCGGTTTGAACACAATACTTCCGACAGAACTTAAAGACAGAATTACGACGTACGTAGACGATATTCTTATTGCAGAAGCTAACTGGTCTGAACACAATCTGATTCTTGAACAGCCGTTACAAACTTTTCATGCACAAGGACTTACAGTTAACCTTAGTAAATCGCACTTTGGCAAAACTTCTATAAAATTTCTTGGACACGTAATTTCAGCAGAAGGCATTGCGCCTGATCCGGAAAAACTTCAAGCTCTACGTGATATTACTGTTCCTACAACGAAGAAACAATTACGTAGTTTTTTGGGCTTAATTAACTTTTTTCGTAAATTTATTCATCACTCTGCTTTAGACACATCGAGATTATGCCAATTAACAGGTAATAACAGTATTTGGTTTTGGGATAAGCAAGCACACTCTGAGTTCATGAACCTGAAACATGCTCTGTTGAATGCACCACTTATATCGCACCCAGATCTTACTAGAAATTTTTCCATTGCCACCGACAGTTCCAATACCGCTTTAGGCGTACACATTTTCCAGGAAATAGAAGAAGATGGCTCTACAGTAATTAAAAACATCGCATTTGCAAGCCGCATTTTGTCACCTGCTGAACGAAATTACTCCGTTACAGAATTGGAAACATTATGTGTTGTATGGGCTTTCACGAGATTTAGGCACTTTCTTTATGGCAGACATACCACCGTTTACACAGACCACAGAGCGATACAATTTTTACTTTCGGCTAAATTCACTCACGACAGATTAAGCAGATGGAAACTTTATTTACAAGAATTTAATTTTACAATAGTTCACATTCCCGGCACACAAAATGTTATAGCAGACGCACTATCGCGTTCTCTCGGCAACAATCAGCAAGACGTAGCAACCAACTTCTGCAAAGCAAATTTCAGTGTCATGTATATTCAGCAAGTTGCATTTGAAAACTTTATTTCATCGTCATTACAGGACATAGCACAAGAACAAAATAAAGACAACTTGTGGAAAGAAATTAAACACCTTTGGCAAGATAAGAATAATGTTACGATTAGAAACCATTACACTGTACGCAATGACATTCTGTTTCGCCGCTCTCATCCTGACAGCAACAATTGGTTATTATGCATTCCTGACGAACTGGTTAACAAATTAATCTGGTACACTCATTTAAGTTACGCACATTACGGAGCACGAAAATGTTTTCTTATACTGAGACAGAACTGTTATTTTACCAACATGGAGAAACGTATACGACGAGTTTTAGCGTCTTGTAAAATTTGCCAGAAAGCTAAATCAGACACCACTTCACATATTCCTCCTTTATATCCCATTGTACCTGTTAAATTAGACATATGGCCGCAGTAGACATTTTTGGTCCAATTCCGAGAACTAACAGAGGTTTTTGCTACATCTTTGTCGCTGTTGAGCTCACTTCAAAATTTGTTACTTTCACTCCGTTACGCAAAGCTACTGCTAAAACTGTTTCGAAAGCATTTGTAAAACATTTTCTATTTCATGTAGGGCATGTGATGAAAGTAATTTCTGACAATGGATCACAATTTCGTTGTGCCATATGGACACGCATGTTACGAGCTAGAAACATTTCTCCGATTTATATATCCAAGTACCATGCTTCTTCGAACCCTTGTGAACGGTTAATGAAAGAAATTGGTAAGCTGTGCCGAGTATACTGCCACAAAAGACATATTGATTGGGATACACACATATTCTCATTCCAAGATGTAATTAATTCCATTCCAAATGAATCCACTATGCTAACTCCGTCTGTTATACTGAAAAACGTTGAACCACCAAACAAAATTAAAGAATTAGTAAACTTCACTAAATGTCGTCGACTAAGACACCACGAAATAATTGACATCGCGCTGAACAACATCAAACGTGCCGCAGAGCGCCGGAGAAGACAGCAAAAACAGGTTTGTACACGCCGCGACTTTCACGTTGGACAGAAGATATTAGTGCGTACACACTATTTATCCAGCAAATTAAAAGGTAAGTGCAGCAAATTTGAACTTCTATACGCAGGTCCATATCGGATTCGCAGCATTCCTCATCCCAATGTTGTACACGTCGAAACTTTGAGGACCAGAAAATCGAAAGGCAACCACCATTGGTCAAATATTAAACCCTTTATTGAATGAAGACACTGTATGATTCAACACACTATGATGCCATTTACTAATGCAATTATATTCACATGACTAATTATTGATGATTATCGTATTTTTCTTGGCAAGTGCCCGGCAAGGTAAGGTTAGCAGGTCGCTTTTCTTGTCGTTACACATCAGACCGTGCATATTTTTCCAGATGAACTTACGTATTTTATGAATAATTATGCAATTCTATGTAATGACGTATCAATTTTATCAAATTCTCTCTCCATTAAAGTCTTTAATTCTCGCCTCTATTAACTACACTACATACAAGCTGAACACAACGAACGTCACATTTTGTCTTTTTATATATGATTGCATTCCAGTTTTGTTTGTATGCACTGTGAAATGGTTAAGATATAACACACACCAGTTGACTTTGACATTTTTGTTGCCCTATGATATCTCAACATCGTGACTGTTTTACATTTTTCTTTTGCTGCTGCATTGTGATATCCTCATTTGCAGCAATAGGTCAAAAGCAAATAGTGTTATGCCTCAGCAATTAATTATCGATCCCAACGCAATGCATTGCTAACAAAAAAAAAAAAAAGTATTACCAGTCCCACATAATGTCACTAGTTTATGATAATTCTGAATAATACTGATTAGCTCTGAATAGTATGTCACTTGAGTAATGACTTCTTAATGAGACAAAAACATATATATATATATATATAAAATAATGCTTTGTAACTGGCTAATAACTGCCACTGTTTATTGTAATGAGACTACTTATAATGCCCGTGATTATTAATGCTATGACTGTAATTAACTGATTTTAATAAGGACTTCTTAATGATCTGAATAATACTGAATGATGAACAATGTTTTATTCTATTCAATACTTGCTGGCCACTGAGTGCCAATAATTAATGTCACTAAATGAATTACGTTATTAATTATGCCATTAATTAGCTCCTGTTTTCAATGATGATTTTTCATGTTCTATTACTGGCCACTGAGTGCCAATAATTAATGTCACTAAATGAATTACGTTATTAATTATGCCATTAATCAGCTCCTGTTTTCAATGATGATTTTTCATGTTCTATTACTGGCCACTGAGTGCCAATAATTAATGTCACTAAATGAATTACGTTATTAATTATGCCATTAATTAGCTCCTGTTTTCAATGATGATTTTTCATGTTCTATTACTGGCCACTGAGTGCCAATAATTAATGTCACTAAATGAATTACATTATTAGTTATGCCATTAATTAGCTCCTGTTTTCAATGATGATTTTTCATGTTCTATTACTGGCCACTGAGTGCCAATAATTAATGTCACTAAATGAATTACGTTATTAGTTATGCCATTAATTAGCTCCTGTTTTCAATGATGATTTTTCATGTTCTATTACTGGCCACTGAGTGCCAATAATTAATGTCACTAAATGAATTATGTTATTAGTTATGCCATTAATTAGCTCTTGTTTTCAATGTTGACTTTTCATGTTTTGGCAAATGGCCAATGAGTGCCAATAATTTGTATCACTCAATGTATTATGCTAATGCTAGGCCAATAATTGACTCACCTTTTCAATTAAGACTTCTGATGAACATTATTCTGTCATACTAAATATGATTTGTAACTGGCCAAGGACTGCCAGTGTTTATTGTAATACGATTACCCATGATGCCAATAATTTAATTTTATGAACATTATTCTGTAATACTAAATACATGGTACAGAAATGTTCAATAACTAGGCTATGAACGCCGCAAACTACTACTGTAATTCTCAATATTATGTGACTTAATGTCCTTCACCTTATGAGCTAACCACCCTGAATTACTGCAATGTCGATTTGTCCTGTCCATCCTCATGATCATGGAGCACTATATTTGGTTTTTGCACTAATTCTACGTTGGTGTGCCTTGTAAGAGCGTGGTGTTGACACGACATGCTGTCCACCACCGTGAGCGATGAAGACGTTATTATGGTCCCACTGTTTGGTGTACCTAGTGCACTGCCAAAATGAAAACATGGAACATTACTACGACAGTTCAGTGTCTTGGGTACGCTGATAAATTCTGATGGGAAAAGAACTTTAAATTGTGTCACTTGGTGTTGTACTTCTGTGGAAAAATATGGACTTTCAGAACAGCTGTGTGCAATCGAAAGTGCTACAACCATGATGCAATCCTTCCTTTCCTATCCTAATTCTTGTCACATAGTGAAGATCATTTTTTGCTAACATCATTTATGTTCATGGGTTATACATTTTTTTTCGATTCGCTGAACTCCAGTGCGAGTACACTTATGGCACTTGTCGACATGATTTTTGCCATTATGTTTATTTGTTGTGAAAATGCTAAAGACATTTTATTCGATTTGTTCTGAAGTACAGTATATGTGCACTCTTGTCTTTTATATTGTATATACATTTTTATTTTGATGATATGTTCTGCACTACAGTGCATGTGCACTTATGTGTTAATATGTTTTCTACTGAACTTCAGTGCTTGTGCATTTTTCTCATTTTTCAATATGATTTGTACTCATTCTGTATACCTTTTATGATTTCCTGATGTGTTCATTACTTCAGTGCATATGCACTTATGTCATTTGTTACTCATTGTATATACATTTCGTCATTTGCTGATATGTCCTCAACTGCAGTGCATGTGCACTCATGTCACTTGTCAACATGATTTTCTGCCATTCTGTTTATTTGTTCTGAAAATGCTACAGAATTTTTTCAGTGCGTATGCACTCTGTTATCTGTCAAATAATTTGTATATACATTTTTCTGATTTGCTACTATGTTTTGTACTCACATTTTGTCTTAGTCTGATATATTTTGTACTTGGTGCGTGTGCACCACATTTAATTTATGTACTACATTTGAATATTCTGTAAATTGTAAAAATTTCTTGCGATGGCAAGTCCAAATGACTCACCATCGCTGCCAAATTTTTGCCCCCCCAGTGGAGGGTTATGAAACACGTGCGTAACGTAGCAGCGGTGGTGAGGCATGATAAAATCTTTGACCAGAGAGCCTTTTATCGTGGTTAGTCTGCGCTTGACCGCGCGAGTGTTACGTCCAGTAGTCGGTCAGTAGTCGTCGTGCAGTGTACTCTGTCGGTAGCAGTAGCTCAGTTCAGTTGCGTCTAGTAGTCGGTCGGTAGTAGTGCAGTACAGTTGCGAGCAGTCTGTCAGTGGGCAGTCTGTGAGCAGTGCAGTATGTCGGTAGTAGCAGTCGAGTGCAGTTGTGTGTGTGGAGTCGGCGGGCGTCGACACGCCATTCTGGTCAAGATACAGGACGAGGTATATTATTTTTAAATGCGCTCAGCTAATAATGTAAATTAACTGTAACGAATCTGTGCAATAATCGCCCCAATAATAATTTTGATTTCAAAGCAATTTTTTACAAAAAAAAACATTTAATTGAACCAATGATTTCCTTCCATTTCCCTTAAAGTAAAGTTTCAGTTAAATTTCAAAAAAAAAAAATATTATTTGCAATGCATTTCCTCCAAGCCGTGGCCAACAATAAGAGCAGAAATTTGACATGCAGTTTCAATGAGGTAAGAAATTAATTATGATTTTTTGCACAGGGCCAAAGACCGATATTTTGGTTTAATTGAATTTACATTGTCACTGAAGTCTCATTAGCACTGAATTCTTTTTCATTATTTTCGTGGCAGCTTATACTTTGAGTCAGATTGCGATTCTTATTTTTTTATTGTCATTAAATTCAATTGCTAGGGAGGTTACGCTTGGCTCCCATTTCTATTAAATATTGTCCTTTTTAAAATTTCTGTGGCGAGGTTACACGTAGCTCAATGACCATTAACATTCATAAATAATATTGTCATAAAAATTCTCCGGAAAGGTTACAGTATGTACTTCTCTTCGAATTAATTTCAGCAAACGTAGCTCGGTATAGTTCGAAACAATTTGTCCTGTTTCATATCTGCAGCCCTTCTCTTCGTTAGCTCCTGTCACTTCGATCCGAGTAACTGAACGCTAAATACACTTAGGCACATTTAATTTATATTTCGCTAAACAAATTGCCAAGAGAAATTAAATGATTCATCAGATAAAGCAGTTCGCCTTCCACGCAGACAGCCGCTGGACTGGCTCCTCTCAAGTATTCTGACCACCGTCAATATGGTGGCCGAGATAACGTCGATTGCCGCTAGGAGCGCTGTAATTCGTATCTCACAAGGGACCTCCCCATCGCACTCCCCCCTCAGATTTAGTTATAAGCTGGCACAGTGGATAGGCCTTGAAAAACTGAACACAGATCAATCGAGAAAACAGGAAGAAGTTGTGTGGAACTATGAAAAAAATAAGCAAAATATACAAACTGAGTAGTCCGTGCGCAAGATATGCAACATCAAGGATAGTGTGAGCTTAGGAGCGCCGTGGTCCCGTGGTTAGCAGCCTTCCTTCGAGTGAAAAGTTTAATTTTTTATTTTTAGACGATTATTATCTGTCCATCCGTCCGTCCGATGCGAGGTAACTGCGCCGTAGTATGGGGACGCTACACCAAACAAACATCGAAACACACGACGTCAGTCGACTACAGCGCACAGAAGAGAGAATATTCCTGCTAACGAGGCTACCTGGCTGGCAGTTCACTGTTCGCTACTTTGGACGAAAAAAATGGCTCTGAGCACTATGGGACTTAACAACTATGGTCATCAGTCCCCTAGAACTTAGAACTAGTTAAACCTAACTAACCTAAGGACATCACACAACACCCAGTCATCACGAGGAAGAGAAAATCCCTGACCCCGCCGGGAATCGAACCTGGGAACCCGGGCGCGGGAAGCGAGAACGCTACAGCAAGACTACGAGCTGCGGACTACTTTGGACGAGAGTGCATTAAATACGTGAGATGTATTCCGTGGGCGATATGAATCCGGCAAATATAGCTCGCGACTTCAATAACAATCGCACGGTTTTGCGGTGCGGTCGCAAAACACAGACACTAAACTTATTACACTGAACAGAGACGTCAGTGAATGAACGGATGGATCATAACTTTGCGGAAATAAATAAAATAAACTTTTCACTCGAGGGAAGATTTGCAAAGACCTCTCGTTTCGCAGCTGCTCACGCTAACCACTGGACCACGGCGCTCACATTATCCTTGATGTTGCCTATCTTGCGCATGGACTACTCAGTTTGTATATTTTGCTTATTTTTTTATAGTTCCACACAACTTCTTCCTGTTTTTTCGATTGATCCGTGTTCAGTTTTTCAAGGCCTATCCACTGTGCCAACTTGTAACTAAATCTGAGGCGGGTGCGATGGAGAGGTTCCCTTGTCAGCCACTCTATGAAATTTAAACTCGTTGGTGTAGACCAGGGGTCTCCAAACTACTGCCCGCGGGCTGAAACCGGCCCACGAGGGCCGGCAAACCGGCCCGCGTTAGCTGGCCGGACATCCCTGGTATCCGGCCCGCCAAATATTTGAGGTGGTAACTATACTGCCAACAACTGAGTTTCGAGGCCTATCGCGACCAATACACCGCGACATTGGCTCTGCTACTCGCTACAAGACTACATAACTAAACTTATTGTTGCGCCACTTTAAATAACAATGCGTTGACATACTCCACCTCGGTTACGTCTTGCAGTAATAGTGTTGCTAACAATGATTTTGAGATTTCGTTAACATTGCAGGACGCTTTCGTGAAGAATGTGCAGTGACATACATTTTTTTCGGTGAAATTCGCCAAATAAAATACGATAGAATTTCGGTCAGGTACGTCCACCAATCAAAATTATGTAATTAAATAAAAACTGTAGTTCGTTTCAGTGCTAGCTATTCCCATAACCTTAGATTTTTGCGATTTCATCTTTCCTTTAGCCTTACATTACGATGATTATGGAGTGCTAGGGTGCTTTAATCTTGGCCCTTATGACTTCGTGGAGGAGTCAATGTGGCCCGCGGACTAAAAAGTTTGGAGACCCCTGGTGTAGACACATCTTTACTCGACGATGGCGGCGCCAGCCGTTACCTTGACGACCAGTGTGAACCAGCCTTTAATCGGAATGTACTGTACGGGAGAGAAGTGAAGGCGCACCTGTGGCAGCATGTAGTTGACGACGTTGGCGAGGCGCGACGAGAGCGTGAGGTCCGTGTAGACGAGTCCGGAGCTGGCGAAGAGCACGGCACCGCCGATGGCGTCGTCGGGCAGATAGATGCCACGGCGGAGACTCAGCTGGACGTCGGCTCCCGTGGCGGCGCGGTACTGGCCGCGCACGCGGCCCAGCGCGCCCACCACCAGCTGCGTGTCGCGCCGGCGCGCCACCACCACCACGCTGGGCTCCAGCAGCTGCGCAATGCCTCCTTACTGCCGGCTCCCGTCTGCTTCCGCTGCTACAGGGTGAGTCTTATTCTTCGACCATAAATATAATACAGTAGAACCCCTCTAATCCGTCACCTTCGGGACCGGGACCATGGTCGGAACAAAAAAAGGTCGGATTATCCGAAAAATCTAATATTTATTGCACAAAACATAAAAAGACATTTAGTACAAAAAATTAAACGATTTAAGAACTAAAAGACGTTCCTTTGCAATTTTCTAGAGCGTTCTCCTTCGTCCAGCCTTTGTAGCACTGCTAATTTTTCGTTTAGTGAAAGAGCTGCGTGTTTTACGTTTGAATCCAGACATGTTGAAAAACAGACAACTGTACATACAATGAATCTACAATAATAAGTATTGTAGAGAACAGGGAACAAAGCAAACAACGACGTTTTTTAATCCCAACAAAGGATAAAACTGCACAATAACGTACAGTATAACAATATGCACAGCGACAGACACCGCAACAATGGCCCGACAGGCGTCCAGTCAGTGACAAGTCGGCACAGGCTCGCGAGCCTGAGCATGGTCGGACTAACCGGAGTGACAGACCATCCAAGGTCGGATTAGAGGGGTTCTACTATAGACTGGCCCTGACGTCATTTTCGTGGCTCCAACATCTCTGGGCCGAAGTCATGTAAATGTTGGCAAATCATGATTGTTTCCTGTTGCGCTTATGGCTGTACCCAGCGTTTTGTCGGGGGAAATGGCATTACACATCACATGTAAATGTTTATATGATAGTGCAGATGCGTTTATTGAAATCTGTTGAAGTGACTTTTACATGTACATCCATACTCCTCAAGCCACCTGACGGTGTGTGGCGGAGGGTACTTTGAGTACCTCTGTCGGTTCTCCCTTCTATACCAGTCTCGTATTGTTCGTGGAAAGAAGGATTGTCGGTATGCTTCTGTGTGGACTCTAATCTCTCTGATTTTATCCTCATGGTCTCTTCGCGAGATATACGTAGGAAGGTATGTTCTCGAAACTTTAACAAAAGCCCGTACCGAGCTACTGAGCGTCTCTCCTGCAGAGTCTTCCACTGGGTTTATCTACCATCTCCGTAACGCTTTCGCGATTACTGAATGATCCTGTAACGAAGCGCGCTGCTCTCCGTTGGATCTTCTCTATCTCTTCTATCAACCCTATCTGGTACGGATCCCACACTGCTGAGCAGTATTCAAGCAGTGGGCGAAAAAGCGTACTGAACCTACTTCCTTTGTTTTCGGATTGCATTTCCTTAGGATTCTTCCAATGAATCTCAGTCTGGCATCTGCTTTACCGACGATCAACTTTATATGATCATTCCATTTTACATCACTCCTAATGCGTACTCCCAGATAATTTATGAAATTAACTGCTTCCAGTTGCTGACCTGCTATTTTGTAGCTAAATGGTAAGGGATCTTTCTTTCTATGTATTCGCAGCACATTACATTTGTCTACATTGAGATTCAATTGCCATTCCCTGCACCATGCGTCAATTCGCTGCAGATCCTCCTGCGTTTCAGTACAATTTTCCATTATTACAACCTCTCGATATACCACAGCATCATCCGCAAAAATTCTCAGTGAACTTCCGATGTCATCCACAAGGTCATTTATGTATATCGTGAATAGCAACGGTCCTACGACACTCCCCTGCGGCACACCAGAAATCACTCTTACTTCGGAAGACTTCTCTCCATTGAGAATGACATGCTACGTTCTGTTATCTAGGAACTCTTCAATCTTATATGTTTTTTACACTTGAAATAGAGTATCACGTAAATTAAAGTTCTGAAAGTGATGCCTGTAAAATCAGACTCATATTACATTTTGAAAAATATCTGTGATAATTCGGTTACAGAAGTAAGTATAACTGTTTCTCGTTCCTACTCATAGATTCCCCAAGGATGAAAACCGGAGGCAGCTTTGGATACAAGCCCTGAAACGGAACAACTTAAGCCATCTGCACATACGCGCCTTTGTTCGAAGCACTTCGAGGAGAAGTGTTTTGATAGGTTCGTTATTACTTACAATGTATATTTATAATTTATATTTACAGTGCCTGTCAATTTTAATCCTGATGTTTTTATAGGACTAAGACTGGAGGGAATTGGCTAAGTAGTGATGCTATCCCGACACTTTTTGATTTTCCGGGGCATATGAAATCGAAGAGGCCTAAGCTCCGTAAATCACACACTTGAAGGCGTTCGTTAGATGATGCCTCGTCTTCTGAAATCTGTGCTTCCAATGCCTGTAAGTCTGAATGTTGTTAGAATGTGTGTGATAACTGCGAGTTAGTAAAATATTGTATTAGAATAGAACTGTAGCACGTTACGTTTTATTTTAAACTGATAGTTTAAACTTTTGTAAAAATTGTGGGAACTGAATCTTTGAAGTGCACCTAAAATTGATACTCTAAAATGGACGTGCTCCTAAAGTCGACAATTTTGGCACCTATAATTGACATAATTCCCATATCCCATTTTCTTTTATAAGTTACTAGAGCTCAAAACGCGGCGAATCCAATGTTTAAAGTTTTGACACGAGCCCACTCTTACTGTTTAAAAGAATTTTAACGACATTTTACTTTAATTGATAGTTTATAATAATTTCGTCCCGCTGCCCACCAAAGTGGCGTTCGATGTATTTGTTAGGTTATACAAATGGTACTGTGAACAAATCCAGGTCAAATGTAGTTCTGGCATAATTTTTCGCAAATAAAAAAGTAATTTTTGTTGGAAGCGGTTGGCAGTCAATTGAGAAATGTGGGGAAAATACGATACAAACATAGGATGGCAGACTGCTGATTTGAAATCCCGCCACGTTTTGCCAACAGTCATGTGGTTTAAGTTGGAGCCACACCAGCCCTATAGCTTCTGCACAGCAAGGCCAGTCTACTAGATCTATGGTCGAAGGTCTTATTGCACACCGGTGCCGTCACGCGTGAAGTCATTATGACGTGAACACGCTGTATCGAAGACGACAAAGGGCGCTTATCGACTTTCGTGATCGTTTGAGAGGCTAACCTGAGGCAGCCTTTTTACAAACAAATTAAAGGAACAGTTTATTTCTTCAGATGGTACACTCAATGCAATTTTGGAAGCTATTTATGATTTTATTTTATTTTTGGAAAAAACGAGTTCCCAATGTGCTTTTTAAATGATACATTTCAAAAGTCAGTGATCACGTCATAGTGGTTCAGTCACTTAAACAGAGTGATATAAAACTTTAATGTCATGTGACTAGGGCTTCCCGTCGCGTAGACCGTTCGCCGGGTGCAAGTGTTTCGATTTGACGCCACTTCAGAGTGACTTGCGCGTCGATGAGGATGAAATGATGATGATTAGGACAACACAACACCCAGTCCCCGAGCGCAAAAAATCTCCGACCTAGCTGGGAACCGAACCCGGGCCCTTAGGACTGACATTCCGACGCACTGACCATATTTTTTTAACCGTTTTGTTCGTTGTTGCCGGCCGCGGTGGTCTAGCGGTTCTAGGCGCTCAGTCCGGAACCGTGCGACTGCTACAGTCGCAGGTTCGAATCCTGCCTCGGGCATGGATGTGTGTCATGTCCTTAGGTTAGTTAGGTTTAAGTAGTTCTAAGTTCTAGGGGACTGATGACCACAGATGTTAAGTCCCATAGTGCTCAGAGCCATTTGAACCATTTTTTTGTTCGTTGTTGATCGTTGTGGTTGGTCGTTGCGGACGTCACATGACATCCGTTCAAGTTCGTTGTTGATCGTTTCACTCAGTTTTTTTATTACAGAGGCCAACCAGCGCTCTGACCGAACACGCTTTTTTTTCTTTTTTTTATCGCTTTAGTTCGTTGCATCTGCTCGGGGCGGACGTCGTAAGACATCCATTTAAGTTCGTTGTTGATCTGTTAACTCATTTTTTTTTATTACAGAGGGCACATTACCCTCTGACCGAACACGCTGAGCTACCGTGCCGGCTTACGCTCAGCTACCGTGCCGTCCCCACTCAGCTACCGGGGCGGGCAATACAGTAATATGATCTCAGGGATCCTGTTTTAGGAACTATTAAGACTCTACATACTTTTATAATGCCAAAATTGTCACGAAGTAGCAGCGCGATGCGGAGTCCATGTTTAACTCGACGCAAGTAAGGAATTATCTTCAGAACTGATTCAGTTATTATAGTTAAAGAATGAAATGTCTAACGCCAAAGCGTACCTTCCCTATTGTCAGCCTATTACAAATATCATTGAAGAACTGCACGAGTGTGTCTGAACTTGTTCTAGAACCGTTAGTTTATTAATAAGGATTATTGAATCTGACCTCCAAAGACACATTCGAGTACTTTCAACACATTTTAAAATTTGCAGGAGTACTTTCACTGCAGCTTCCGAATGATAATGAATACTGAATTAAACTATTCTATTTTCGAGCAGAACGGGATGAAGATATTAAACTACCTGAAAAAATAGTCCATGGGGTGCTAAGCCTCCTACATCTATGTTTCATGTGTTAGAGCAGATTACTTTTCTTACAGACATTGTCATTAGTCATGCCACAAGCTTTTAGGATTTTGATGAGTATTGTCAACAAAACTACACGTTTTACTGATATTAAATGTGTAACTGGTCGACAATTTGGAGGATATGCTTTGACGTTAGATATTTCTGTCTTTAATTTTAACAACTGAATAATTTCGGGAGGTAATTCCCTACTTGCGTCGAATTTAACATGGACTCCGTACCACACTGCTACTTGGTGGTAATTTTCGCATTTACCGAAAATCAGATTCTCAGTAGTTTCGAACACAAGGTGTCTGTCACCGTATAACTGCATTTAATTCCATTTCTCTCTCTCTCTCTCTCCCTCTCTCTCTCTCTCTCTCTCTCTCTCTCTCTGTCTCTTTCTTTCTTTCTTTCTCTTTTCTGTAGCAAAATGATAAAACAGAAAATTGCACTATTGCACAACAGAGTTTAACGATGTGACACAAAGTACCGTTATTGTTTTGATAGTGATCATGTTAATTTCTATAACAACAATACACTACATCTTACAACTGTGTTTAATAACATTTTTCTTCTTTCACCACTCACAACAAATACCTCACTGACATGGATCACTTGCACAAATGCCAGCTTGAAGAATACACAGAGCTGCAGTTACAGTCCAAATGAATCTGCGTAACTTCCTCAGGTTTCCTCTGGTTTCTGTAGCAGCTCTGCATGCTTCTGCAAATGGCTGACAAGTGCTCTTTATGGTGTGTGACGTTACTCAAGACTTGGCTTGCAGTGGAATTCAATGTCGTAACAAGGCCAGCTCGAGCCGTTGTCAACTTTGGCAAGTTATTGTACACAAGAATTCCATTCCTACGGAGAAGGCTGTCTTCAGCAATGCAAATCGTCAGGATCAGCTGAGGGATACGTTTTGAAATTTTGAAAAGCTGTGCCAGCTGCTGCTCTGGTCTGAATACTACTGCTGTTGTTGACCCAAATAGGAGCAACACTGCAGTATATCCTACATTTCCAAAGCATACTTGATTACATTTAGTGCTTGCTGTTTTATAGCCACTTTGCGTTTATGGAACATGACTCTCGCACTGAACTCGTCTTCACCATTTATTGGGTTGGCGTGAAAAAACGCAGCCATTTCTGTCTGGTCAAACCAACGCAAGCATTCTTTTGCCTTTATCAGCTCATATGGACTTTCTTCCTCGATTTTCTTGGATTTCAGTTCATTCAGTTTTCTGCAAGTTACTTCAGTACCTAAGTCGAAACAAGGCCCCGGGAGTAGACAACATTCCATTAGAACTACTGACAGCCTTGGGAGAACCAGTCCTGACAAAGCTCTACTATCTGGTGAGCAAGATGTATGAGACAGGTGAAATTCCCTCAGACTTCAAGAAGAATATAATAATTCCAATCCCAAAGAAAGCAGGTGTTGACAGATGTGAAAATTACCGAACTATCAGTTTAATAAGTCACAGCTGCAAAATACTAACGCGAATTCTCTACAGACGAATGGAAAAACTGGTAGAAGCCGACCTCGGGGAAGATCAGTTTGGATTCCGTAGAAATGTTGGAACACGTGAGGCAATACTGACCCTACGACTTATCTTAGAAGAAAGATTAAGAAAAGGCAAACCTACTTTTCTAGCATTTGTAGACTTAGAGAAAGCTTTTGACAATGTTGACTGGAATACTCTCTTTCAAATTCTGAAGGTGGCAGGGGTAAAATACAGGGAGCGAAATGCTATTTACAATTTGTACAGAAACCAGATGGCAGTTATAAGAGTCGAGGGACATGAAAGGGAAGCAGTGGTTGGGAAGGGAGTGAGACAGGGTTGTAGCCTCTCCCCGATGTTATTCAATCTGTATATTGAGCAAGCAGTAAAGGAAACAAAAGAAAATTTCGGAGTAGGTATTAAAATCCATAGAGACGAAATAAAAACTTTGAGGTTCGCCAATGACATTGTAATTCTGTCAGAGACAGCAAAGGACTTGGAACAGCAGTTGAACGGAATGGACAGTGTCTTGAAAGGAGGATATAAGATGAACATCAACAAAAGCAAAACGAGGATAATGGAATGTAGTCGAATTAAATCAGGTAATGCTGAGGGAATCAGATTAAGAAATGAGACACTTAAAGTAGTAAATGAGTTTTGCTATTAGGAGAGGAAAATAACTGATGATGGTCGAAGTAGAGAGGATATAAAACGTAGACTGGCAATGGCAAGGAAATCGTTTCTGAAGAAGAGAAATTTGTTAATATCGAGTATAGATTTAAATGTCAGGAAGTCGTTTCTGAAAGTATTTGTATGGAGTGTAGCTATGTATGGAAGTGAAATATGGACGATAAATAGTTTGGACAAGAAGAGAATAGAAGCTTTCGAAATGTGGTGCTACAGAAGAATGCTGAAGATTAGATGTGTAGATCACATAACTAATGAGGAGGTATTAAATAGAATTGGGGAGAAGAGGAGTTTGTGGCACAACTTGACTAGAAGAAAGGATCAGTTGGTAGGGCATATTCTGAGGCATCAATGGATCACCAATTTAGTATTTGAGGGCAGCGTGGAGGGTAAAAATCGTAGAGGGAGACCAAGAGATGAATACACTAAGCAGATTCAGAAGGATGTAGGGTGCAGTAGGTACTGGGAGATGAAGAAGCTTGCACAGGATAGAGTAGCATGGAGAGTTGCATCAAACCAGTCTCAGGACTGAAGACCACAACAACAACAATAACTTCAGCGCTGAGTTCATAATTAAATTTTGGGTATCGCGGTTCACAACCGCTAAGACCTTTGCTTTCTGATAATGTGACTTAGCAGGCCTCTGGAAATTTCCTCTGTGATACCTCACAAATTCTAAGCGAAGGATATTCTTTATGTTTAGTAAGCCTTTGTGGCAGAAAGTTTCTATTATGGTCCACTGAATCACACAATGAAATGACAGTACATGTTTCATGCGAGTAAATAGTAAACATTCCCACAGGTGGTGCTCCAACAACTACATAAACAATAACAAAACTGCATCATTCGTTTCACGAACTTCGGTCTGGCCAATTGACTGCAGCACTGTGAATTGGTGCTTCAATTTCTACATTTACAGTTACAAAGCACATTGAGAGCTCACTATTTTTCCAAAAGCTGGCAAACAAAATAAAGACACCAACAGCTTCCAAAATTGCTGTGAATATGCCAATAGAAAATACAATGAACTGCTCTTTTAAGTCGTCTGCAAAAATCGGTTCCGCAGCTTAGCCTCCGTAATAATCACAAAAGTCAATACGTGGCCCCTGTCGTGTGTGATACAGCGTGCACACGTCACAATGACTACACGCGTGCAGCAAGACTCAGGCCCACCCCCCGGTGCTACGCGCTGCCTCTCGGCAAGTGACGCACCCTCAGCAGCCCCTGCAGCAGCAGGCGGCGCAGCAGGTCGCCGTACAGGTTCTCGCAGCGCACGGCGCGCCTCAGCAGCCGCTGGGGCTCCTCCAGCAGCTGCTGCACGATCTGGTGGCGCGCGCGCAGCAGCGACAGCCGGCCCTGGTTCAGCCACACCTGCTCGTCGCTGCAACACGCACATCCCTCACTCACTACTCCTGTTAGTAAAAATGGCGCGTGACGAGGGCCTCCCGTCGCGTAGACCGCTCGCCTGGTGCTAGTCTTTCGATCTGACGCCACTTCGGCGACTTGCGCGTCGATGGGGATAAAATGATGATGATTAGGACAAACACAACACCCAGCCCCTGAGAGGGGAAAATCTCCGACACAGCCGGGAATCGAACCCGGGCCTTTAGGATTGAAAGTCTCTCGCGCTGACCACTCAGCTACCGCTAGTAAACGCTGCAGCGATCAACTTTTCACCGCAAATAACGCTTTGACACTAGAACGTCCAGCCGAGGCCAACAAATCGTCCGTACCTCAATCGGTAGTAAAACCGGAACGCTTATAAGAACACTTTTTTTTTGTTCATCCATCTGTCTGTCTGACACATAAACCCTTTTTTCTCAGGAACGGGTAGAGGTATGAAGTTGAAATTTATGTCAGGTACTAAGTCCTATAATCTCTTGGCGGTGTACAAATTTTAGGCTTTTAGGTCAATGGAAATTAACTCTCAAAAACTTCATGTTAGTCAAAAATTTCACATTGATCTAGAGTCGTGAAATTTGACAAGAAGCAAGCTTTCACAGTACAAATAAAACAAAAAGTCGGGACAGTCTTAATTTGTAATTTTTGACATGGTCTTCAGTCCAAAACTGGTCTGATGCAGCCCCAAATGCTACTCTATTCTGTGCAAGGTTCTTCACCTCCAGGTAACTACTGCAACCTACATCCTTCCGAAACTGCTTAAAGTATTCATCTCTTGGTCTCCCTCTACGATTTTTACCCCACACACTTCCCCCCAATACTAAACTGGTGATCCCCTGATGCCTCAGAATGTGTCCTACCAACCGATCCCTTCTTCTAGTCAGGTTGTGAAACAAATTTCTCTTCTCCACAATTCTATTCAGTACCTACTCATTAGTTGCGTGGTCTACCAATCTAATCTTCAGCATTCTTCTGTGGCACCACGTTTCAAAAGCTCATATTCTCCTCTCGTCTGGACTGTTTATCGCCTTTGTTTCACTTCCATACATTGCTAAGCTCCTGACAAATAGTTTCAGAAAAGACTTCCTAGCACTTAAATCTAAGTATTGGGGCAAAGCTTTACCACCCCTCTCTCCACTGTTGCCAATGTATCCAAATTGGCAGTGATAACATCATCAGAGATGGCAGCGTGTGGACTTGGCAACAGCGCATGACATCATCCGAGATGGCGACCACGACGTCAGCTGATGACACGAGTACCATTATCCGAGATGGTGGCTATTGGCGGGAAATTGACACGTCCCCCCCTACCATGACCCCCTGGCAGGAAGTTCAAATTCCATCAGGATAATGCAGCCTCTGCTAACCTAAGAAAGATGGTGGGAAGATAGGTCAATTGGGGTACATCCACTAACCTAAGTCACCCAACCGCCACCTCTTCTTAGGGATTGGTGGGAAATATGAGTTTTGGTGGTAAAGAAAGGCCACTTGAGCTATCTCTACTAACCTAAGAAAATGGTGGGAAAGAAAGGGCAGTTGGGCTATCTCCACTAACCTAAGTCAACCGACAGCCACCCCTTCCTAGGAATTGGTGGGAAAATGGCAGGGTGCTGGAGAGACGAAGGAGTGTACTCTATTTATTTTGGAACAATTTCTTTAGGGATGGAGTATATTTATCGCAGTGATACAGAACACAAGCTCTGATGTGCTTGGGGTCACCCCACACAGAATACAGACCTGCAAACCTAAATAACTTATCTATAATGCTATGGACATGCGCTTGCTCATCGTAAACTGTCAAAATAATGCCTACAGACCTACAAACCACTCGTAAATAATGCAGTACATTAATGTCCAGAGAGCCAATCAACTGTCAAAATAACGCCTACAGACCTGCAAACCACTCGTAAATAATGCAGTACATTAATGTCCAGAGAGCCAATCAACTCGTAAATTGTCAAAACAATAAACAATCTAAAAGACTCTGGAAGCATGCTTGCTAATCGTCACCTGTCGAAATTATGCACCAGTCTTTATTTCAACAATTTGAGGCACTACAGCCATCTGGTGTATTCGCCACGAGGTCCAGAGTCCAACTGACCTAGTACACAGTACCACCACCAGAGGGCACTATCGTCCATTCCATCACGTAATCCAAGATGACGGCCATGATGTCAGCTGATGACGCAACTACCGTTATACAGGATGGCGGATTTTGGCGGGAAACAGTGTGTTGACCATGAGGTCTGGACCTAGTACACAATACTGTCACCAGAGGACACTGTCGTCCTTCTGTGACATAACAGAAGATGACTGTCTGGAGGAGAAAATGTCTCAGCCTGTGTTGGGCTGCTGGAGAGAGGAAGGAGTGTACTTTATTTATTTTAGAACAATTTATCTAGGGAGGGATTTTGAAAGATCGTATATTTGTCACACTGTACAAACCACATGGTCTGACAGACTTGGGGTCATGCCACACACCACACAGACCTGTAAATTACTCCTAAATAATGCTCTGCAGACATTCAAACAACTCCTAAATTACCCAAATAATTTCAGTACAGACATGCAAACTCCTCCTAAGTAATGATGTACACTGATCTGCAGACACAAAATCAACTTGTTAACTGTCCAAATAAAGCATAGCACAGAGTGCAGACCTGCTCGCAAAGTAATGCAATAGACACGCCCCCCCCCCCCCCCCCCGGTCCATTGGAACCCACAGCAGGCTACCACACATGTTCCCAGAAGTCGAGATGCACCGGCACCCCCCCCCCCCCCCCACTAAGTGACGCACAGGTATCTGTTCAGATAGGCGGCGACATCCCTTTCATACCGCGTACCTGAGAAATTCCTCTCGAAATATGTGTTCAACTAGGCACCGTTGCTGATGGGAGCGAAGACCTATTTGACAGCGCACCGCCGCCGCGGGCCACTGCCGGATGCAAGTCAGTGCGAGCCACCTTCACTCCACTGCTGACGGCATGTGAAAGTTGGGTCTATTTTCGGGTATTCAGTTAGAGTCCAGTCCCATATGTGAGACGCCTCTAGGCAGCATGTATGTTTACAATTGCTGACGCGACGCAGCATAGCTACGGTATGGTCCAGTGCCGAGGGAGATGTTCAAATGCTTCCCAGATAGCACAGGATGCATTGTTCCTAGCGATCCTTGCGCCATTGGTTTCTGCAGATGAGTCTTTCAGCGGTAAAATTATTTTGCACAGATCGCTAAATTGCACCGACAGTTAAATCCTGCAAAAGTTGTCTACAGATCATCAAACACACACAAGACTCACAAGAATATTGGAAGCCTGGAACATATTTACCAGTGTAACTACAATTAAATATTATGATTGCTGCTACAGCCTGACACCAATCGATGTACAGGTAATGTCTCCTCTTGACGTCTGTGGTTCTGGGGCGTATCTCAGTATCTATAGAGAAGTCTCGGAAATTGCATAGTGTCCCGGAAATACTTAACATGTGCTTTTGTAGGAGTTTTCGTGATGTCTCGGCTTGTATGCACGGAAATTCATGTCCTAACAGAACCTGTTTACAAAAATAGCGCAGAATAACGTCGAATGCATTCTTCCTCCTGGTCCTAACATGACAGCCTGTCCATCGTGTGTTACCCTTCGTGCTTTCAACATATGCAAACGTTCTCTCTGCTTTGTAGAGACTCCTATACCCAGCACAAAGGATGTCTTGTGAATTAATTGGGCATTATGATTGGCTCTTTTCGAATTTACCTGCCAGATTACTGATGTCGCTGGCGTGGAAGCACCATCCGATCTGTCTTTCTCTTTCTGCAGACAAGACTTTCAGAGGCAAAAAAAAAAAAACTATTTTATACAGATCGTCATATTGCACCAACAATTAAACCTTGCAAAGTGGCTTACAGATCGTCAAATATGGAAAGACTCCTACTCAATTACACTGGTCTCCCACTGAGGACAGCATTTGAATATTAGAGCATTAAACCGATCTCCAACCCAGCAATATATCACTGCCTACTGTGCCGATGTAGTAAACATACAATTCGTATCCTAAACCATACAAAAATCGCCCCCTTTACATCATTCATACATATACTGTGAAGACAGATAGGACCACAGATATACTCACAGCACTAGATATTTCCCTACGAGGTAGGCAGTCATCCTCCACTGATGGGTAACCAGAGTGAGGAAGAACGCATTCGACGTTATTCTGCGCTATTTTCGTAAACAGGTTCTGTTAGGGCATGAATTTCGGTGCATACAAGCCGAGAAATCGCGAAAACTCCTACGAAAGCGCACGTTAAGTATTTCTGGGACACTAGGCAATTTCTGAGACTTCGCTATAGATACTGAGATTCGTTCCAGAACCACAGCTGTCAAGAGGAGACATTACCTGTACATTGATTGGTGTCAGGCTGTAGCAGCAATCATAATAATTAATTATAGTTACACTGGTAAATATGTTCCAGGCTTCCAATATTTTTGTGAGTCCTGTATGTATTTGATGATCTGTAGACAACTTTTGCAGGGTTTAACTGTCGGTGCAATTTAGCTATCTGTGCAAAATAAATTTACTGCTGAAAGTCTCGTCTGCAGAAACCATTGGCAAAAGGATCACTAGGAACACTGCACCCTGTGCTATTCTCGGAAGCACTGGAACATCTCTCTCAGTGCTGGACCGTACTGCAGCTACGCATCATAGCGTCACCAATGGTAAACATACATGCTGCCCAGAGGCGTCTCGCATATGGGACCAGACTCTTAACTGTATACCCAAAAATAGACCCAACTATCACATACTGTCTGCAGCAGAGTGAGAGTGGTGGCTTACACTGGTTGCATCTAGCAGTGGCTCATGGTGGTTCGGCGTGCTCTGCAAATAGGTCTTCACTCCCGTTTGGTCATGTCAGCAACGGTGCCTAGTTAAACATGTATTTCGAGGGGAATTTCTCAGGTACCAAGTATGAAAGGGATGTCGCCGCCTCATGCTTGCAGGATCCAAACGGACTTCGTGGGGGTGGGGGGGAGGGGGGGGCGGGGGTGCCAGTGCACCCTGACTTCTGGGGGGCATCTTCAGTAGCTTCCTGTGCGACCCAATGGACAGTAGTATGGTGAGCGGTGCTTGCACACGTTGATTGCGTGTCTGTTGGTCTGTTGCATTCTTTTGTGAGCAGGTCTGTAGGCTGTGCTATGCTTTATTTGGACGGTTAACGAGTTGATTTTGTGTCTGCACATCAGTGTACTGCATCACTTAGGAGGAGTTTGCATGTCTGTACTGAAATTATTTGGTTAATTTAGGAGTTGTTTGCGTGTCTGCAGAGTGTTATTTAGGAGTAGTTTACAGGTCTGTGGACTGTTTGGCGTGACCCCAGGTATGTCAGAGCGTGTGTTTTATATCAGTCTGACAAATGTATTGTCTTTCAAAAACTCTCCCTAAATAAATTGTTCTAAAATAAATAAAGAATACTCCTTCCTCTCTCCAGCAGCCCAGCACAGGCTGAGTCATTTTCCCCTGCAGACAGCCATCCCGCATAACGGTAGTTTCATCATCAGCTGACGTCATAGCCGCCATCTTGGATGACGTCATGCGCCATTGCCAAGTCTACATGCCGCCGTCTTGGATGACATAATCGCGACTAGCTTGGAAACATCTGGCAACATAGGATACTGGGGTGGTAAAGCTTTTCCCCAATACTAATCTATACTTGGTATAGCAAATTTCTCTTCTTCACAAATACTTTTCTTGTCACTGCCAGTGTACATTTTATTTACTCCCTGGTCCGACCATCATCAGTCATTTCGTTTCCCTAATAGCAAAGCGCATCTATTCCTTTAAGTGTCTCATTTCCTAATCTAATTCCCTCAGCATCACCTGATTTAATTCGACTACATTTCATTACCCTCGTTTGCTTTTGTTGATGTTCACTTTATATCCTCCTATCAAGACCCTGCCCATTCCATTTGACTGCTCTTCCTAGTCCTTTTCTGTCTCCCACATAATTAAAATGTCATCTGCAAACTGAGTTTTATTTCTTCTCCCTGGACTTTAATTCCTATTTCAAATTTTTCTTTTTTTTCCTTTACTGCTTGCTCAGTATACAGATTGAATAACATTGGGGATAGGCTACAACCCTGTCTCACTGTCTCCTCAAGCACTGCTTCCCTTTCTTGCCCTCGACTCTTATAACTCTCACCTGGTTTCTGTACAGACTGTAAAAAGCCTTTCACTCCCTTTATTTTACCCCTGCCACCTTTAGGATTCGAAAGAAAGTATTCCAGTCAACATTGTCAAAAGCTTTTTCTAAGTCTACTAATGCTATAAACGTAGGTTTGTCTTTCCTTAAATTAACTTAGTCATAGGGTCAGTATTACCTCACATGTTCCTACATTTCTTCAGAATCCAAAGTGATCTTCGCTGGGTTCGGCTTCTATCAGCTGTAACGGATTCATGTTAGTATTTTGCAACCATGACTTATCAAACTGATGATTTTCACACCTGTCAGCACCTTCTTTCGCTAGCATTGCTATTATTGTACTCTTCTTGAAGTCTGAAGATATTTCGCCTGTCACATACATCTTCCTTACGCGACAGAAGAGTTTTGTAATTGCAGGTTCTCCCAAGGTTATTAGTGGCTCTAACGGAAAGTTGTCTACACCCAGGACTTTGTTTCAACTTAAGTCTCTTAGTGCTTTATCAAATTCTTCACGCAGTATTATATCTCCCTTCTCATCTTCGTCTGCGTCCTCTTCCATTCCCATAATATTGCCCCAAGTACGTCTGCCTTGTATAGACCCTCCATATACTCTTTCCACGTTTCTGCTTTCCCTCCTTTGCTTAGGACTGGTTTTCCATCTCAGCTCTTGATATTTATACAGGTGGTTCTCTTCTTTTCTCCAAAGGTCTCTCTGATTTTCCTGTAGGCAGTATCTATGTTACCCCTAGTGACATATGCTTCTACATCTTTATATTTTTGTCCTGTAGCCATTCCTCCTTAACCATTTTGCACTTCCTGCCGATCTCATTTTTCGACGTTTGTATTCCCTTTCGCCTGCTTCATTTATTGCATTTTTATGTTTTCTGCATTCTTCCATTAAATTCAATATCTCTTGTGTTACCCAAAGACTTCTACTAGTCTCCATCTTTTTACCTATTTGATCCACTGCTACCTTCACTATCCCATCTCTAAAAGCTACCTACCCTTCTCCTGTGAATTCCTTTCCCCTGTTCTTGTCAATCGCTCCCTAATGCTCCCTCTGAAATTCTCTTCAACCTTTGGTTCTTTCAGTTTATACAGGTCCCATCTCCTGAAATTCCTGCCTTTTTGCAGCTTCTTCAGTTTTAATCAGCAGTTCATAACCAATAAAATGAAATTAGAGACCACATCTGCTCCTCGAAATCTCTTACAATTTAAAACGTGGTTCCCAAATATCTGTAATAACATTGAATCTTCCGATGTCTCCAGGTCTCTTCCACGTGTACAACCTTCTTTCATTATTCTTAAACCAAGTGTTAACTATGGTTAGATAATGCTCTGTGAAAAATTCTACTAGGCAGCTTCCAGACAGCTTTCATTCCTTTCCACCATTCCAAATTCACCTAGTATATTTCCTTCTCTTCCTTTTCCAACTGTCAAATTCCATTCCCCCATGAGAATTAAATTTTCGTCTCCGTTAACTATCTGAATAATTTTATCTCATCACACATTTCCTCAATTTCTTCATTTGCGGAGCTAGATGACGTATAAACTCGTATTACTCTGGTGGGCGTGAGCTACGTGTCTACCTTGCCTACACCAATGCTCTGTGAAAAATTCTACTAGGCAGCTTCCAGACAGCTTTCATAGTAGCTTATCCGCTTTCCTATTTCTTTATTCATTATTAAACCTACTCATGGATTACCCCTATTTGATTCTGTATTTGTAAGCCTGTATTCATGTGACCAGAAGTCCTGTTCCTCCTGCCACCGAACTTCACTAAATCCCACTATATCTAACTTTCACATACTCATTTCCCTTTTTAAATTTTCTAACTATCTTGATCGATTAAGGCTCTGACGTTCCACACTCCGAACTGTAGAATGCCAGTTTTGTGTCTATTGATAACGACGTCCTCCTGAATAGTCCCCGCCCCGTGATCTGAATGGGGGACTATTTTACCCTCGCAATATTTTACCCAAGAGGATGTCATTATCATTGAATCATACAGTAGAGCCTCAAGAAAAATTACGACTGCAGCTTCCCCTTGCTTTCAGCCGTTCACAGTACCAGCAGAGCAAGGCCATTTTGGTTGATGTTACAAGGCCAGATCGGTCAATCATCCAGACTGTTGCCCCTGCAATTACTGAAAAGGCTGCTGCTCCTCTTCAGGAACATCATGTGTGTCTGACCTTTCAACAGATACCCCTCCGTTGTGGTTGCACCTACGATACTGCTATCTGTATCGCTGAGGCGTGCAAGCATCCCCACCAATGGCAAGGTCTATGGTTCACGGGTGATGAATTTGTAATTATGTCACATAAAAAATAGTTTTTGCTATTACAAACTTAAATTGCATTCTCAGTCCGTAAAGAAATCACAGGAACTACTATACAGAATTTGATCCGATTTTCAGGTATAGGTAGAGTTGACGCAGGAGGAATGTTTGTGTATACAATTCATAAATATTTCTTGCTTACTGACTGAGCTACATACTGTTGTAAAAACGACGCCTTTTCCATCTAGCGGTCCTAGGTATAAGGCCACATGTCTATCTCACCACACCAGCCCTTGCATTGCACGTCCTTTACAAACTGCTCATTTATTCTACATACAAACATTCCCTGGCAGTCTATCCCTATTACATCTCCAGCAGCTGTAATGTTTTAGTACAAAGTGATAGTTGTAATTCACACACTGTATGGGATGAGGTGTCGATATCCCATAAAATGATCATTGAAGTATTCCATAGAACAGTTCTACATTTCTATAACATCACAAGCCATATGGCCAACTAAAACATCTGGTTCTCTGTAGATTTCCATCAGCAATCACAACAGGGATGACAACAGAAGCCAGTTTCAATATCCATAACAGGCAAAAATTGTAGAGATTCTCGATTCCTGGGATAGATGAAGTATCATTGTAATAGTCCATACCTCCAATTTAATGATTTTTTATGTACACTCCCTTAGCTGAGCGGTCAGGACATGTGACAGCCATGGAGCAGCCCTGGGCTTGATTCCCGGCTGTGTGGGAGATTTTCCCCACTCGAGAACTGGGCGTTGTTCTTCCACATCATCATCATGAAAATCGCCCAGTGCGGCGTCGACTGAAAAGACTTGTAACTCGGTAGCCGAACTTCCTCCGGATGGGGATTACTGCCCATCGATGCCATTGATCATTTCATATGACTTTTATTTGTTTCAGAGGAGATTTTGTTTGTGTTTATTATTTTGTATCTTAACTACAGATTATTAAGGCAATTATGCATTTAGCACATGTTCCCAATGGTAAATCACTCCGTCTTCAGGCCACAAGTGGCCCATCGGGACCATCCGACAGCCGTGTCATCCTCAGATGAGGATGCGGATAGGAGGGGCGTATAGTCAGCACACCGCTCTCCCGGTCGTTATGATGGTTTCTTTGACTGGAGCCGCTACTATTCGGTCGAGTAGCTCCTCAGTTGGCATCACGAGACTGAGTGCACACCGAAAAATGGCAACAGCGCGTGGCGGCCTGGATGGTCACCCATCCAAGTGCCGGCCACGTCCGCCAGCGCTTAACTTCGGTGATCTGACGGGAACCGGTGTATCCACTGCGGCAGGGCCATGCTTCCCAAAGGTAGTCAATTGACTATTTCTCACAAATAATCTTTTTACCCGATTTATTCTGTGCTCTTGTTAGCCAACAATGATTAATCTCATACAATGTTATACACACTTTGCACGTCTCTTCGTTCTCACTAACAGTTCGACTGGTAATTATAATGGATCATAATCGCAGTTGTGCCCTTTCTCAAGCTAAGATAGTAGAACTTCTTCACTTACTTCCAATGGAAGTAGAAGAGTTTCAGAGAGAGCACATGAGGCAACAAACACAAAGCTCTTGTGAATTCAAGCAGTGATTCATCAAAAAGCAGTAATGGTAATGACTACCCAAGGCTTTCTTCCAGCCACAATAATGCTGTAACTTGTAGCCTGCAAGTATTCCTACTAATCGTAAACGGAGAGAAAGAAGTGACTAAAATGCTACAATTAGTGTAATGGAAAATATAAAATTTATTTTTATATTGTGCTACTGTATAAAAAGTTGTAAGGAGAGCTGATCATGGGCACCAAGAGTTTAGCAATGGAAAAACAGCGTTGACACATATCGCACCTACAAACTTTGCAGAAAAGAAGAGAGAAAAATGCTATTAGAGACACTTCGGAACCTACTGGTCACGCAAAATGTATTGCTAGGGAGGCAACTCTAATAGTGCACTCCAGTTACTCGTTGGTAGAAATATGTCGTGCTGGGTGAGAAAATGAACTGAAACAGAAGCCGTATTCTATTCGATGATAATTGTAGAACTTGAGTCTTGAATTCGGAGGAGCTGGAAGCGTTATTACACTTGAAAAAAGTAATAAAAGTAATATTAAAGATCGTAAATAACAATTATATTTACGTTTTGTTGAAAAAGGCGTAAAATTCTATAAAACCTTCGGCAATTGGCCTCCATTGGGTGTTATGGGGGATAGTGGAAGCTGGGTGTTCAAGTGTTAAAGGTTCTTGGGTGTTGCGTCAGACGTTGTCGTTCCTACAGTTCCACTCCACGCTACTCCTGAGAAAGTTTCAAGCATTCCGCAAACTCTCGAACAACACAAGGTTAAGCAGTCGACTCCCGATGACTCGAATAATTAAGTGTCTGGTTTAAGAAAAATTCGTATATTCGAGGCAGACTCAGAAAAAAGTCGAAGTAAGAGTATTCCCTACAAAAATAAATGAGATATATAGTACTGCAGTTTAAACAACACTCGTTTCTATTTCCTTAGGGAAGTGGGAAATAACAACTACAGCTTCAGTTATATAATAGCTCATTTTGCACTTTGTTTAAATTTTTATTTAACATTTTGCACTCATATTTTTTTGTTGAAGTGATAGGGAAATGGAAATTATACAATACTACTCAAACATCCATGGTTTGCATCTTTCGATATCAAAAGAGGTTTTTATTTCTGAGACCCATCCAGGTTCTCCGGAACCGCGCGACTGCTACAGTCGCAGGTTCGAATCCTGCTTCGGGCATGGAAGTGTGTGATGTCCTTAGGTTAGTTAGGTTTAAGTAGTTCTAAGTTCTAGGAAACTGATGACCTCAGATGTTAAGTCCCGTAGTGCTCAGAGCCATTTTGAACCATCCAGGTTCACTGCAAGCAACCGCGTTACTCTTTTTCATTATGACTTTTTCGACTTCAAAAGTTAATGTTCCGTCAGCAACACATTTGGAAAAACGGTCCCATTTAGTCAGTATTGAACAGGTCACGTGTACCATCATTTTTCAACAATCTTCTTAGTTCATTTTCCCATGCCGATCGAAATGTGCCATCAGTGTTTGGACTCTCTCCAAAGATTTTCTAAATTTTCTAAATCTTTGCGGTCTCCAGAAGGGCCATAAATCCGTCCCATCACATCAGGGGTAACGGCTCCGTAGGCTTTTCCTAGGCGCGAATCATCTCGCAGTGATGTGTATCCTTCCTGGAATCTTCTTCGCCACTCGTGCAAACGCGTCAAACCTACAATGTTCATCATACACAGCGGACATGTGACACATTTCGTGTATTCTAGCACCCTTAGCCACAAGAAAACAAACCACACCTCTCTGCTCGTCTTTATCTGCTTCCTTGCCCGACAACTGCGCCCACCTGTGCTGTGGCACTGCTCCATTCCCCCTCTACAGCGGTAACAGTATCGAAATGTAACAACACTGAGGTCACCTGTCTCTATGACTGTGTGTTACTACGGGTGTTCAGTTTTCATTTGGCTGCCCCTCCTACATGTTTCCAGTCCTGATTCATATTGACATACCATGCCATATGGTATGCGATCGTTTTTCTTTTTTTTTCAAATTGTCCTGTAGCTAACTAGAAAGAAGAACTCAAATGAAGTAGGAATAAATTAGTCTCCATAAACTAGTATCCATCAAAAAATGAAACATGAATCAGTACCAGTTTCACCCAACCAATACTTAATTATATAGATTTCTTTTTTCTGTGTTGACTAGCATGTTCATCTCAATAAGTAACCGCTGGGAAAGCAGGTTGCACATGGCTGTGGACAAGGTGACGCGCTATAGGGCAATAAAATGAACAGGAAATCAGTTCCCTGCGGCATTCATGGAATTGTCGCCTACAGACGTGTGAAGGCCCACATTAGAGTCAGTCTAGTCACTGCTTTGGAAAAGACCCGCATGGGCTCCCGTCAGCCAATGTCACACAACACAGACTACATCATCACCAGGATGTGTGGGGACAACACAGGCTGTTTTTAACTACCTGTGTGTGATCTGGGGATGTGTGCTGTTTTTGGCAGAGACCCAGAAGAACTGCTATTCTGGAAAGAACTGCAGAAAGTCAGAATTCGCAAAAAAAAAGCAGGATGTTAAGATAACATCTTAGACGGTGAAATGGAAACAGAAAGTTCAGGGCTCCTTTGAAGATTGTACGACACCGACGCTTCGCTCAGACCCACCAAAACTAAATGTTTAAGGCAACGTAACAATGGCTACCTTTTGCGAACATAAACAGTATAGAAGTGGGAATATGGAGTATGGCTGTGCTTACAGAGACGTAAATTGTTGGCCAACAACAAATACAGGGTTATTACAAATGATTGAAGCGATTTCACAGCTCTAGAATAACTTTATTATTTGAGATATTTTCACAATGCTTTGCGCAGACATACAAAAACTCAAAAAGTTTTTTTAGGCATTCACAAATGTTTGATATGTGCCCCTTTAGTGATTCGGCAGACATCAAGCCGATAATCAAGTTCCTCCCACACTCGGCGCAGCATGTCTCCATCAATGAGTTCGAAAGCATCGTTGATGCGAGCTCGCAGTTCTGGCACGTTTCTTGGTAGAGGAGGTTTAAACACTGAATCTTTCACATAACCCCACAGAAAGAAATCGCATGGGGTTAAGTCGGGAGAGCGTGGAGGCCATGACACGAATTGCTGATCATGATCACCACGACCGATCCATCGGTTTTCCAATCTCCTGTTTAAGAAATGCCGAACATCATGATGGAAGTGCGGTGGAGCACCATCCTGTTGAAAGATGAAGTCGGCGCTGTCGGTCTCCAGTTGTGGCACGAGCCAATTTTCCAGCATGTCCAGATACACGTGTCCTGTAACGTTTTTTTCGCAGAAGAAAAAGGGACCGTAAACTTTAAACCGTGAGATTGCACAAAACACGTTAACTTTTGGTGAATTGCGAATTTGCTACACGAATGCGTGAGGATTCTCTACCGCCCAGATTCGCACATTGTGTCTGTTCACTTCACCATTAAGAAAAAATGTTGCTTCATCACTGAAAACAAGTTTCGCACTGAACGCATCCTCTTCCATGAGCTGTTGCAACCGCGCCGAAAATTCAAAGCGTTTGACTTTGTCATCGGGTGTCAGGGCTTGTAGCAATTGTAAACGGTAAGGCTTCTGCTTTAGCCTTTTCCGTAAGATTTTCCAAACCGTCGGCTGTGGTACGTTTAGCTCCTTGCTTGCTTTATTCGTCGACTTCCGCGGGCTACGCGTGAGACATGCCCGCACGCGTTCAACCGTTTCTTCGCTCATTGCAGGCCGACCCGTTGATTTCCCCTTACAGAAGCATCCAGAAGCTTTAAACTGCGCATACTATCGCCGAATGGAGTTAGCAGTTGGTGGATCTTTGTTGAACTTCGTCCTGAAGTGTCGTTGCACTGTTATGACTGACTGATAGAGTGCATTTCAAGCACGACATACGCTTTCTCGGCTCCTGTCGCCATTTTGTCTCACTGCGCTCTCGAGCAGAAACCTGATGTGCGCCTTCAGCCGAACAAAACTTTATGAGTTTTTCTACGTATCTGTAGTGTGTCGTGACCATATGTCAATGAATGGAGCTACAGTGAATTTATGAAATCGCTTCAATCATTTGTAATAGCCCTGTATAGACAACGAAAGAAGATGCATAGAACACTTTTTGGAGTGTTGACTCTAACATATTTTGTAACTGGTTATTCTCTATTTCCTGCAGAACATAAAGTATGCACAAGAGAGGACAGTACTTGAGGCACCTTTGCTGTATCTAGTACATGATTGTTGGTAGCCCTCTGAACACATCCGTTTGCAGCAGCTGTCAATTACTTGACATTGGTCATGGTGATTCTAGCTGGTTACGAACAGTAACTAACTCATCCTGTGAACAGCATACACAGTTCGGCAGCCTTGTGCCTGGTGCAATATTTCTCAGAACAATAAACATATAACTTTAAACTAAGCCTGCTGAGTCTCTTTAAATTTATAGGACTGATTGCTCCAAGCATTACCAGTAGTATTTCAGAACTAAAGTGATTTACAGCCAAAAAGCGATATCTATTACAACAGAAAAACTTGGTATTAATCTTATAGTTTCTCTGAAACGGTTTTCATGTTGTGATCGCTAACAAACCCAACAGTGACGTTAATTTACGTAGAATGCAGACAATATACACACCAGTCAAAAGAAAAAACTAATGTGACATAGCTTAATAGCTATTTACAGTAACTGTATATCACAAAGGCGGATTTACTACATAATAGGCTATGCACGACACTTGTAACGTAACACAGATTCTCGAAAATATTCGTTTGCAAGAGTCTGAAAACAACACTCGTAATTTCCGAAATGTAGGTTTATTCACATTGAATACGCTGAAATTCAGGGTGAACAATTCTCGGAACGGGGATACTACTGCTAAAATTGTATAAAACACAAATACTGATTATAACTGATGCTATAGCACGTTTTCTCTCGACACAGCATACTAGAATAATAAATTAACCATGACATGAGCACGAGTTTTTATACAATCAACACACAAACATGCTCAAAATTTTCGTCATATGCTTGGACCTGCGTTTTTGGGGCTATTTTATCTGAAACAAGGCACACAAAGGAAATACCAGAAGTCGACTTACATACGTAAATGTAAGCAAATAGAAGTGGGAATTGCACATATTTTACACTTACCTGATTTCGTGACGCCTTTTCCACCTGTGTCCCTAGTCCGCTCTGGTAGCTGAGTGGTCAGCGTGACAGACTGACAATCCTAAGGACCCGGGTTCGATTCCCGGCTGAGTCGGAAATTTTCTCCGCTCAGGGACTGGGTGTTGTGTTGTCCTAATCATCATCATTTCATCCCCATCGACGCGCAGGTCGCCGAAGTGGCGTCAAATCGAAAGACCTGCACCAGGCGAACGGTCTACCCGACGGGAGGCCCTAGCCACACGACATTTCCATTTTACCAGTGTCCCAAAGATGAACAGTGCAGCGTCGGTATGTCTCACGAAAATGATGTAAAAATATGGAGCACAAAAACGCATGTCTTCCACTTGGAGCGGTTAACAATGCATATCTTTGCCGTAGGTGCAGGAAATCATATGAACGACTAACCCAGCTTCCTTGATCCACTCCATACCAACCCCATACGTTATCGACGGGTGCCACCATAGCATGCCCGCTTTGGTAGCGTGCCCGCCTCCGAGCTGGGTTGGGACGAGGTGAGGGATTTCAGCCAACATCCAGCCTAGTTTCTGGTGGTCGTTTGAACTTCAAGAACGGGGAATTTTGCTTTGTACGGAACTTGGCGCCGAGCCCCTTCTATGTACTGCAGGGGCAGCAGGACGTCGGGTCCCCTTGTTCCGGTAGCAGGCCCGCTCCCTTGTTCCGGGCAGTTCTGGAAAGGCATTGCTTGGCATTAAACCAGACTTGGCCGTTTCCGTGTGTGCTTTGCCGTTTCAACAACCCTCATCCATACCTTCAGCATGGCGGAGTTTTTCTCCAGTTGTGCAGTTAAACGTAGATAAATTTTCCGAATTTCAAAACCATCTGGCGCCTAACAACTCTCTTCTCCCTTTTCTGTACCATACCCATTTCACCACCTTGTCGACCGATCCCTCTACTTCACTTATTGATAAATTAAATTTAAATACTACTGGTTCCCGCTCACCAGTTGAAGCTCTGAGGTGCGGCAAAAATTCTGTACCTGCTTCTGGGTGATTAATGAAATCGCATAACCCCACTGGTCATTGTTTCTTGAGTCTTGGTGACCATTCGCTTAGGTGAGAACAGGTCTATATTTTATACAAGCACAATGAACAAAAAATTAGTCATACCCCAGAAGACGTTACACTGCCTGTAGATTTGATCATGGATGGAAGTCCCACGAGTTTCTCCACGTATGCCCTATCCAGCTGGAGCCACTTCTCTAGAGCTACCAAATTGAGAGGGATGATGATTACTATGTTTCACGCATTGTCCCAAATACACAGCCTGACAAATTAACTGAAGCACCCATAATGGGAGAAGGAAACGAAATGAAACTTTAGGGGCTGAAATAGTATATGATGTTATTTCAGTGATTACAAAATCGAGTCAAAGTGACAAAGAACTTGCCAGTAAGAGCCCATTTATCAGAACAACGTTGCAACCCATGTGGCCTGGATGCATGCACTGATTCGATTGGGAAGGTGTAATAATGCCATGCTATCCATTCCTGAGGCAACTTGGCCACAACTGTTGTAACTGGTACTTGATATCCTGAATACTGGCATGGGATGGATTCGACATCCCAGCAGGTCCCTTAGATCTTCTATAGGATACAGATCTGGGACTCTTTCTGGCTACAAGAGTACTTAAGTGTCATGCAGACAGTTCATGGAGACACGTACCATGTATGGACGATCATGTCCTGTTCAAAAATGGCATCACGATACTGTCACTTGAGAGGTAACATGTGCAAGATGTTCATGATGTACCATTATGCCATCAGGTTTCTCTCAGTCACTACCAGCTGTGACTCAAAGTCATACCTGATGGCTCTCTACACCAGGTCGCCAGGAGTAACATCTCTATGCCTCTTCAAAACGTTGAAAGAATGATACCTCTCCCCTGGTGACCGCCATGCTCGCCAACGACGGTCATCCAGGATCGTGCAGAACAGCCATTCACTTCTGAACACAATGTGACACCATTCATCAGCTGTCCTTCCTTGCCAATCACACCACCATTGCAAACGCAACCATTTGTGCTGTGGTATTGACGGCCGCCTACTCAGGTGATGGTAATTCCATAGTCCAGCTGATGGTAGTCTCGAACCAATGGTGGCGGACAACAAAGAATGTTGCTCGGAGTCCGCTACTTGTTCTCTGATGGTAGATTAGGGGTTATGATGTGCTTGGTGCACGTCTCCTGGATGGAACTTTGACAATGAACATGTTTGCCATCACATTCCTATGCAGTCCAACATTGGATCCGTCAGAGTACTGTCACATTTGAATGTCACGAAAGTCTGGATATTGCATGATTCGACCAACTGGCCAAATGGAGGCCCATAAAGAGGACACTTTCAGACTCTGTCAGACATCGATAACATAGTCTCACATGAGTATGTGACATCTCCATCTCCTTCACAATGACCACTCAACATCCGACTAGTCACTAGTCATTAGTCATTAGTCGCTACATCTGTTGAACATTCCTTGATCAGCATATGTGCAGGTTAAATATTAAAGTGTTTTTAATGCTGAGTCTCTCAGGGTAGTGTTATGTTTTGCCTGATTAGATGAATTGATCTCTGGTAATTGTGGAGGTGATTAGCCTTATGTTGCTGCAGAGAAAATTTTTCTCACAGCCAGATTGGCCTCTCTTGATGTGGAAGTGAGTTTACCTTAGGTTGCTCCAGAGAAAATTATTCTCGCAGCAGGTAACACCAATGTGTTGTCAGCCTTTGGTGTGGTCAGTGGCCTAGTTCCATGATGAGCCGATTGCAGGATTGACCTGACTCAACATCTCATACGGTTAACGCCATTTATATAACCTACCAGACCTGGCAGCAACCCTACTTACATAACCACCAACAGTGTGTATCTGTACAAAGTTGCATTGCCATACAACCACGTCTTTGAGTGCTTCAGGTTTTTGTCAGAAAATGTAATCTAAAAAGTGTTCTATGAGATTAGGTGCTTCAGCAGGATAGTCAAGGTCCTCCTGGGTGCGTGAGTTTGCCAAAATAGAAATGTTTGTATGCATCCCTCTCAACACAGCTGTTATCAGTTTGGAAGACTGGAATGTAGAAGAAAGGGCAACTCTTGGTCACTGACAGTACTGAAACAAGTGTACGTGGTTCATGTACCTGGCAACCTAAATAAGTGGGCTCAAGTCGCGGTATGAGAAACACCCTAAAATATAACAGACCCACTTCAGCGCTCAACGACATCCTCCACACTCTATGGGTTAATGTCCCATTGGGCCGTTACTGCACTTGACGCCTTGCATCATTATAAAAGAATAAAATAACGACTTGTCAAATCACTACAAAAACATCAAGTCAACTACTGTCCAGTTTCGAAGATGTTTTCCCATTGAAGACATACAGCTTTATTTACAGCTATGAGCAATGGCCTTTTGCAGCTACCAGACTTTAAAAGTTCACTACATGTAATTCCCTGCAAGGTTCGGTCAAAAATTAATTGAGATTGACCTACAGACACTAACAGTAGCAATTCCTGTCGGGTTTGAAACCGATTGTCATGGAATAGGTGTAACATTCCTCTCCTGTCCCTATCAGTTCGGATCTTTTTACAGCTACTGTTCTTACGCTTTGTTACATAGCTGTGAGAGACACACCATTCCTTGAGACACGTTGCACAGTCCACACTGGTTCAACAAGTCGAGGTAACGTCATTGGTGGTATGGTCATAGGCAGGTCCAAACACAATAACACCTTCCTGCCATTGTGTCACGTTTCCAAGTCGAGCCACCTTACTGCTGTCATGAGAATATGGGTATGTGAGACAAAATTTTACACCTCAAAGAACTAGAATGTATGATTGTGTCCTGTGCAGAACGAGCTGGGTCGTTTTGTGGAGCAAAAACAACCCCTTCGTAGCCTCCCACGATGCTTCGTCTTGAGAGTCTCCTGTAACCCACTCAGAAGATTTAGATAGTATGCCCTTCAGATGGTTTGCCCCTTCGGAGCATAACCCGATAGGACCACGCAATGGTAGTCAAAAAAACAATCAGCATCACCTTGCCCTGTGACAGTTATGTCTTCATCTTTTTTGTGTACGCTGAATCAATACTACTGCTGCTTGCTGTATTCTTGTGTCTCGTGGTTACTGCGTTAGATCCAGCGCTCGCCCGTGATGATGAGATGACTAAAGAAGTAAAAGAAGTCATTTGGATTGACTTGATAAAAGCAACATTTCCGCTGCTGCTTCGGTTAGGCAGGCTTTTTGTTGGATGTCAGCAGATTCAGAAGCGATGAGGTGGCAAGCCTTGTTCACATGTCATGCAAGATGTTGAAAACCGATTCATGGCTGACTTCCACTTTTTGCGCCACCACTTCGATTGTGATAGGCCGATCTTAGAACACCAAAGCCTCCACTTATCTTGCGTTACTGGAGGCATCTGTGCAATGTAATTTCTGTGTCATACGATCGTACATTATTGCTGTACAGTTCCTCAAACTCAGCATGGATTAATGCTGCAGAAAAGGACCTACTGCGATACACCCCATTTTATCAATGATAAAGGAGTACTGACTACAAAATTATTCAAGGATCTCAAAGCAGTTTATTCCATGCGAACTCAAAAGAAATTATTTAACAATAATTAAAAATAATAAGCAAATTCCTTGGCAAACCTGGCGAAGGGATCTGGAATGTGGTTCAAATTAACATGTATCTGGATAAAACAACTACACTTCGGAAGTCGTACCATGATTGCTGAAGGTTACGTCACAGAGATAGAAAAACTACAGAAGGATATGCATGTGCATCTATTGCTGAAGTTGAAAGCATGTTAAACCACTGACAACAAAGAGGTCCTCAGCCTGCAGACAGGTAGTACCCAACACCATAAAAAATTATTCGACTTTCTCTACAATTCATCTCGCTATTGTGGCTGAATCTCACCATACCCACAACTGCAAATGATTCCTGAAGTGGCTGCAAAGTCAGTCATTGGATCTGTACCAAAAATTGCATCTATGTTCAACTCAGCCGAATAAGAGCCTCTTTTCCCCGACGAGCCTTGAGACGTTGTCTAGAAGTGAAGAATGACCTTCAGAACACTGAAGTAAGAAGTGACTTTCTGCAACACACATCCAAGGAGGTCGACTCTATTCTCTGCGTTTTCCTGGCGTCGCTGTCTGAATGATAAATATTGTGAGTGCTGAACAGCAAGACGTTGCCTTACAAGATACTGGTCTCCTTCAACTACTAATATGTGAGGTGGTTAACCAGTTACAAAGTACGCTAGACTTAACACTCCAAAAAGTGTTCTATGCATCCTCTATCTTTGTCTGTATTTGTTGTTGGCCAACAATTTACGTCTCTGTAAGCACAGCCATACTCCATATTCCCACTTCTATATTGTTTATCTTCACCAAAGGCATCCATTGTTACATTGCCTTAAACATTCGGTTTTGGTCGGTCTGATCGCAGCGTCAGTGTCGTATGATCTTCAAAGGAGCCATGAACTTACTGTTTCCATTCCATCGTCTAAGATGTTATCTTAACATCCTGCATTTTTATTTCTTTTTGCGAATTCTGACTTTCTGCAGTTCTTTCCAGAATAGCAGCTCTTCTGGGACTCCGCCAAAAACAGCACACATCCCCCGGTCACAAACAGACAGCGTCTCCTTGTCCAAAGCCAAGTGCAACCTTCTTTCCCAGTGGTTTCTTATTGAGAACATGCTAGTCAACACAGAAAAATATAATTCATATAGTTAAGTATTGGGAGTCCTGGTACGGATTCATGTTTCATTTTCTGAAGGAGACTAGTTTATAGACACTCATTTATTCTTACTTCATTTCAGTTCTTCTTTCTAGTTAGCTACAGGACAATTTGAAAAAAAAAAGAACGATCGCATACCATATGGCACGGTATGTCACTATGAACCAGGACTGGAAACATGTAGGAGGGGCAGTCAAATGAAAACTGGACACCCGCAGTAACACACAGCCCGAGAGACAGGAGACCTCAGTGTTGTTACATTTCGATACTGTTACCGCTGCGGAAGGGGGACGGAGCAGTGCCACAGCACAGGTGGACGCAGTTGTTGGGCAAGGAAGCAAATAAAGACGAGCAGAGAGGTGTGGTTTGCTTTCTTGTGGCTAAGGGTGCTAGAATACGCGAAATGCGCCAAATGTCCGCTATGTATGATGAACATTGTAGGTTTGACGCGTTTGCACGAGTGGGGAAGGAGATTCCAGGAAGGGTACACATCACTGCGAGATGATTCGCGCCTAGGAAAAGCCTACGGAGCCGTTACCCCTGATGTGATGGGACGGATTTATGGCCCTTCTGATATGCGCAAAGAATCACAAAAATTAGTGTTCAGGTTATTAGCCATAGCTTTGTGCATGCCATCATCAAGGACCACTTGCATTACCGCGAAATTTGCGACCCGCGGGTGCCCATCACCTGATGGAGGGATACAAATGGGCAGAATGGCATCAAGTCTGAGTCATCTGCTGCAGTAGCACGAGGAAGGGCATGCATTACCGGCCTGTATCATCACAGGGGACGGAAATTGATTCCACCATCTCGTGCCTGATGGCAAACTGCGAAGTCAACTGTGCATACGTGCCACATCTCCCCAGAGCTGTTCATACAAGTTCCAGTAAGATAATCGTGACCTCCTTGTTCGACTGCAGAGGTCCTCTGCTCGTCGAGTTAGTCGTGTGTGGAACCACAATCAGTGCACAGTGCTACGAAGAAACTTTGCAGAAGACGCAATGCACCATAAAGTCAAAACTCCCAGGAATGGTGACGGTCGAATCATCCTTTTGCACAATAACGAACACCCGCACAATGCCAAGCAGACTAAGGCGATCTGGTTGGGAAACTCTCCAAATCCTCCATACACTCCACATCTTGCACAATGTGATTTTCACGTCTTTGGCGACCTGAAGAAAGACATGGGTGGACGTCGGTTTCAGATGGACGAGGAAGTACAAGAGTGGGTGTAGTGGTGGATTCGTTAGGAGCTGACCGTGTTCTGCGAAACAGAAATTGATCGTCTCGTCTCCCAGTGCATAAATCTCTTAATGCAAGTGGTGATTACTTTTGAATGGAACCATTCCATGCTCCCGTTGTGGCGAGTGAATGGTTTTCATTTGACTATCCCTCATACTTTGGAAAAAAAAAACTAATATCGGAGCGTAATTTTCTTTGAAGCAGGAATTAAAACATTACGGCTAACCGCTTTTGTTTTTCCTTATGAGCTCATCTTTATAAAGTATAGTAATTCTTCCAAATTCGGAACTCGATAAATCGAATTTCTCAATAATTTGAAGTAGTAGTCTACTCCCTTGGAAAAACTCCGATAAATAGAAGGAATCCTATGTGCTTTGGTACTGTCGATTAATGAAAGCGATTTCATGTCACATGATTCAAAGCTTATGGCCAACACTCGATGTTTCGCCATTTAAACCTTCGCGTCACCTTTTATCCTCTCAACAATGCGTATACATCAACTGTAAAAATTACTCAAAAGAAGTGCAAGTATCTCACTGTCGGAGAAAATAAACAGGTTATTGCATTGATTTGTATTGGACTGTGGAATGAAGAAATAAATGAAAATAATGCAGTGAAAAAATTTGGGATTTTGTCGTCCACATTATCAACAATCGTGAAGCAGACTAATCAGACTGCTGAAAATCCGGCAAGGTCAGCTCCCACGTCTTGAGAATTGATTACAGAAATGGTTTATTCAGTGCAGGGGACGAAACTTAATGTCAGATGTAATATGCTTAACGAAGTGGCCAGGTCATTCGCCGTTAGTCTGGGCACCGAAACGTTTGACGTTAGTGAGGTGGGGTTTAGCACCTTGTGGCCGAGCGGTTCTAGGCGCTTCAGTCCGGAACCGTGATGCTGCTAAGGTCACAGGTTCGAAACCTACCTCGGGCAGGGTTGTGTGTGATGTCCTTACGTTAGTTAGGTTTAAGTAGTTCTAAGTCTAGGGGACTGATGACCTCAGATGTTAAGTCCGATAGTGCTTAAAGCCATTTGAACCATTTTTGAGCACCTTGAAAATGAAATGAAATCGTTTTTTAGAATATCTTTGGAGAGAGTCCAAACATTGATGACCCATTTCTGCCGGCGTGGGAAAATGAACTAAGAAGATTGTTGAAAAATGATGATACACGTGACCTGTTCAAAAATGACGAAATGAGACCGTTTTTCCAAATGTGTTGCTGACGGACATTAACTTTTGAAAACGAAAAAAGTCGTAATTAAAAAGAGTAATGCCGTTGCTTGCAGCGAACGTGGATGGGTCTCAGAAATAAAAACCTCTTCTGATACCGCAAGATGCTAACCATGGATGTTTGAGTACTATTATATAATTTCCATTGTCCTATCACTTCAACAAAAAAGTGTGAGTGACAAAATGTTAAAACAAATAAAAATTGAAACAAAGTACAAAATGAACTATTTTATAACTGAAGTTCTAGTTGTTACTTTCCGCTTCCCTAAGGAAATGGATACGAGTGTTGTTTAAACTACAGTACTATATATCACATTTATTTTTGTAGGGAATACTCTTACTTCGACTTTTTCCTGACTCTGCCTCGAACATTCGAATTTTTCTTAAACCAGATACTTCATTATTCCAGTCATCGGGAGTCGACTGCTTAACCTTGTGTTGTTCGAGACTTTGCGGAATCCTTGAAATTTTCTCATGAGTAGCGTGGAGTGGTATTGTAGGAACGACAACGTCTGACGCAACACCCAAGAACCTATAACACTTGAACGCCCAGCTTTCACTATCCCCTATAACACCCAATGGAGGTCAATTGCCCAAGGTTTTATTGAATTTTATGCCTTTTTCAACAAAACGTAAAGATATTTCGTATTTGCTATCTTTAATATTACTTTTACTACTTTTTTTCATGTGTAATAAAGGTTACAGCTCGCCGAAATTCAAAACCCAAGTTCTACAAATTATCATCGAATAGAATATGGCTTCTGTTGCAGTGCATTTTCTCACCCAATACAACATATTTTCACTAAGGAATAGGTGAAATGCATCATTGGATTTGCCTCCCTAGCGATACATTTTGCATGACCAGTATGTTCCGCAGTGTCTCGAATAGCATTTTTCTGACTCTTCTTTCCTGCAAAGTTTGTAGGTGCGATATGTGTCAACGCTGTTTCACCATTGCTAAACTCTTGGTGACCAATATCAGCTCTCCTTACAGCATTTTATACAGTAGCACAACATAAAATAAATTTTATATTTTCAATTACACTAATTGTAACATTTTACTCACTTCTTCCTCTCCGTTTACGGCTAGTAGGAATACTTGCAGACCGAAGTTACAGCATTATTGTGGCTGGAAGAAAGCCTTGGGTAGTCATTACCATTACTGCTTTCTGATGAAGCACTGCTTGAATGCAAAAGAGCTTTCTGTTTATTGTCTGATGTGCTCTCTCTGAAACTCGTCTACTCCCATTGGAGGTATGTGAAGAGGTTCTACAATTTTAGCTTGAGAAAGGGCACAACTGCGATTGTGATCCATTATAATTACCAGTCGAACTGTTAGTGAGAACAAAGAGACGTGCAAAATGTGATACACGCAACATTGTATGAGATTAATCATTGTTGGCTAACAAGAGCACCAAATAAATCACGTCATGTGATTATTTGTGACAAATAGTCAATTGACTACCATTGGGAACATGTGCTAAATGTATAATTACCTTAATAATTTGTAGTTAAGAAACAAAACAATAAACAAAAACAAAATCTCCTCTGAAACAAATAAAAGTCATATGAAATGATCAATGGCATCGATGGGCAGTAATCCCCATCCGGAGGAAGTTCGGCTGCCGAGTTACAAGTCTTTTCAGTCGACGCCGCACTGGGCGATTTTCATGATGATGATGTGGAAGAACAACGCCCAGTTCTCGAGTGGGGAAAATCTCCCACACAGCCGGGAATCAAGCCCAGGGCTGCTCCATGGCTGTCACATGTCCTGACCGCTCAGCTAAGGGAGTGCAAATTAAAAATCATTTAATTGGAGGTATGGACTATTACAATGATACTTCATCTATCGCAGGAATCGAGAATCTCGGCTATTTTTGCCTGTTGTGGAAATTGATACTGGCTTCTGCTGTCATCCCTGTTGTGATTGCTGATGGAAATCTGCAGAGAACCAGATGTTTTAGTTGGCCATATGGCTTGTGATGTTATAGAAATGTAGAACTGTTCTATGGAATACTTCAATGACTATTTTATAGTATATCGGCACCTCATCCCATACAATGTGTGAATTACAAGTATCACTTTGTACTGAAACATTACAGCTGCTGGATATGTCATAGGGATAGACTGCCAGGGAATGTTTGTGTGTAGAATAAATGAGCACTTTGTAAAGGACGTGCGATGCTAGTGCTGGTGTGCTGCGGTAGACATGTGGCCTTCTACCTAGGACCGCTGGATGGCAAAGGCATCGTTTTCACACCAGCAGGCTACTTCACTTCATTGTAGCTCAACCAGTAAACAAGAGATATTTATGAATTATATACACAAACATTCTTCGTGCGTCCACACTATTTCTAAAAATCAGCTCGAAATCCCTACAGTAGTTCCTGTGGTTTATTTACGGATTGAGAATGTAATTTAAGTTTGTAATAGCAAAAAAGTATTTTTTATGTGACATAATTATCAATTCATCACCCGTGAACCATGGACCTTGCCTCCCCCCTAACACCCAATGGAGACAATTGCTGAAAATTTTATTGCATTTTACGCCTTTTTTTACAAAACGTAAAGATATTTCGTATTTACTATCTTTAACATTACTTTATTCATGTGTAATAACGCTTCCAGCTAGTCCAGATTCAAAACTCGAATTCCACAGTTTATCATCGAACAGAATATGTGCTTCTGTTTCAGTGCATTTTCTCACCAGGTTCGACGTATTTTCACTAAGTAATGGGCGAAGTGCGGTAATGAATGTTGCCCCCTAATGATACATTTTCCATGACCAGTATGTTCAGCAGTCTCTCGAATAGTATTTTTCTGACTCTTCCTTCCTGCCAAGTTTGTAGGTGCGATGTGTGTCAATGCTGTTTCAGCAGTCCTAAATTCTTGGTGCCTCTCCCCCCACTCCCACCCCCACCCCCCTGAACCATGGACCTTACCACTTGTGGGGAGACTAGCGTGCCTCGCGATACAAATAGCTGTACCATAGGTGCAATCACAACGGAGGGGTATTTGGTGAGAGGCCAGACAAACGTGTGGTTCCTGAAGAGGGGCAGCAGCCTTTTCAGAAGTTACATGCAACTGTCTGGATAATTGACTGATCTGGACTTGTAACATCAACCAAAATGGCCTCGCTGTACTAGTACTGTGAACGGCTGAAAGCAAGGGGAAACTACAGACGTAATTTTTCATGATAGCATACAGCTCTACTGTATGGTTCAATGATAATGGCATCCTCTTGGGTAAAATATTGCGGGGGCAAAACAGTCCCCCATTCAGATCACGGAGCGGGGACTATTTAGGAGGACGTCGTTATCAGGAGAAACAAAACTGGCGTTCTATGGTTCGGAGCGTGCAACGTCAGATCCCTTAATCGATCAGGAAGGTTAGAAAATTTGAAAAGGGAAATGAGTAGGTGAAAGTTAGATATAGTTGGTTTTAGTGAAGTTCGGTGGCAGGAGGAACAGGACCTCTGGTCAGGTGAATACAGGCTTATAAATACGAAATCAAAAGGGGTAATCCAGGAGTAGGTTTAATAATTAATAAAAAGTAAGAACGTGAATAAGCTGTTACAAACAGCACAGTGAACGCATTATTGTAGTCAAGACAGACACGAAGCCCACACCTACCGCAGTAGAACAAGTTTGTATGCCAACTAGCTCCTCAAACGATGAAAAGAATGAAGAAATGTATGATGCAATAAAGGAAATTATTCAGATAGTTAAGGGAGATGAAAATTTAATAGTCATATGGGACTGGAATTCGATAGTAGGAAAAGGAAGAGAAGGAAAAGTAGTAGGTGAATATGGACTGGGAATAAGGAATGAAAGAGGAAGCCGCCTGGTAGAATTTTGCGCAAAGCATAATTTAATCTTAGCTAACAACGTGGAAGAGGCCGGAGACGCTGGAAGATTTCAGATAGATTATATAATGGTAAACCAGAGGTTTAGGAACAAGGTTTTAAATTGTAAGACATTTCCAGGGACAGATGTAGACTCTGACCACAATGTATCGGTTATGAACTGTAGACTAAAACTGAAGAAATTGCACAAAGGTAGGAATTTCTGGATATGGGACCAGGATAAATTGAAAGAACAAGAGGTTGTAGAGAGCTTCAGAGAGATCATTAGGGAACGATTGATAATAACGGGATGAAGAAATAAAGTAGGAGAAGAATAGGTAACTTTGAGATATGAAATAGTGAAGGCAGCAAAGGATCAACTAGGTAAAAAGACGAAGGCTAGTAGAATCATTGGGTAATAGAAGAGATATTGAATGTAACTGATGAAAGGAGAAAATATGAAAATACCGTAAATGAAGTAGATGAAAAGGAATACAACCGTCTCCAAAAAGAATTCGACAGAAGGTGCTAAATATCTAAGCAGGGATGGCTAGAGGAAAAATGTAAGGATGTAGAAGCATATAAGATAGATACTGCCTACAGGTTCGAATCCTGCCTCGGGGCCGGCCGCGGTGGTCTAGCGGTTCAGGCGCTCAGTCCGGAACCGCGCGACTACTACGGTCGCAGGTTCGAATCCTGCCTCGGGCATGGATGTGTGTGATGTCCTTCGGTTAGTTAGGTTTAAGTAGTTCTAAGTTCTAGGGAACTGATGACCACAGATGTTAAGTCCCATAGTGCTCAGAGCCATTTGAACCATTTGAACCTGCCTCGGGCATGGATGTGTGTGATGTCCTTAGGTTAGTTAGGTTTAAGTAGTTCTAAGTTCTAGGGGACTGATGACCACAGCTGTTAAGTCCCATTGTGCTCAGAGCCATTTGAACCATTTGAACTGCCTACAGGGAAATTAAAGGGACCTTTCGATAAAACAGAACTACTTGTATGAATACTTGAGGACAATATTATACAAATGGAAGAGAATGTAAATGAAGATGAAATAGGAGATATGATAGCGTGAAGAATTTGACAGAGCAACAAGGTCCCGGGAGTAGACAACATTGCATTACACTGCAAATAGCCTTGGGAGAGCCAGCCATGACAAAACTCTATCATCTGGTGAGCAAGATGTATAAGACAGCAGAAATAGCCTCAGGCTTCAAGAAGAATATAATAATTCCAATCCCAAAGAAAGCAAGTGCTGACAGGTGTGAATATTATCGAAGTATCAGTTTAATAAGTCACGGCTGCAAAATACTAACACGAATTCTCTACAGAGGAGTGGAAAAACTGGTAGAAGCCGACCTCGGGGAAGAGCAGTTTGGTTATAGCAACACGCCAGCAATACTGATCCTACGACTTCTCACAGAGGGTAGGTTAAGGAAAGGCAAACCTACGTTTATAGCATTTGTAGACTTAGAGAAAGCTTTCAATAATGTTGACTGGAATACTCTCTTTCAAATTCTGAAGGTGGCAGCGGTAAAATACAGGGAGCGGAAGGATAGTTAAAATTTGTACAGAAATCAGAGGGCAGTTATAAGAATCGAGGGGCAGAAAAGGGAAGCAGTGGTGGAGAAGGGAGTGAGACAGGGTTGTTGCCTATTCCCCATGTTATTCAATTCGTACATTTAGTAAGCGTTAAAGGAAACAAAAGAAAAATTTGGATTATGGATTAAAGTCCAGGGAGAAGAAATAAAACGTCTGTTTGCCGATGAAATGGAAAAGCAGTTGGACGGAATGGGCACTGTCTTGAAAGGAGGACATAAGATGAACATCAACAAAAGCAAAACTAGATAGAGTAGCATGGAGAGCTGCGGCAAATCAGTATCTGGATGAAGACTACAACAACAACAAACTCTTGATGACCAGTACCAGCTCTCCTTTCAGCATTTTGTACGGTAGCATCTGCAATACTTAGATATTATGAAAAAAACGACATAAATAATTCAAAAATAAATTTTATATAAATGTAGATTAGACGAGAAATAATCGTCAATAATATAAAAACAAAATTTATATCTTCAATTATACTAATTGTAACATTTTACTCACTTCTTACTCTCCTTTTACGACTAGTACCAATGCTTGCGGGCCGCAAGTTACCGCATTATTGTGGTTGGTTCAAATGGTTCAAATGGCTCTGAGCACTATGGGACTTAACTTCTAAGGTCATCAGTCCCCTAGAACTTAGAACTACTTAAACCTAACTAACCTAAGGACATTACACACATCCATGCCCGAGGCAGGATTCGAACCTGCGACCGGAGCGGTCGCGCGGTTCCAGACTGTAGCGCCTAGAACCGCTCGGCCATCTGGCCGGCATTGTGGTTGGAAGAAAGCCTTGGTTGGCCATTATCATTACTGCTTTGTGATGAATCACTACTTGAATGCACAGGAGTTTTGTGTTCATTGCTCGATGTCCTCTGTCTGAAACTCTTCTGTTTGGGTTCGAGTTGGAGATATGTGAAGAGGTTTTATAACTTTAGCTTGAGAAAGAGCACGACTGCGATTGCGATCCATTATAATTACCAGTCGAACTGTTAGTGAGAACAAAGACACTTGCAAAAAGTGATACACGCAACATTGTTTGAGATTAATCACTGCTGGCTAAAAAGAGCTCTAAATAAACTAGGTAAAAGGATCATCTGCGAGAAGTACTCAACTGACTGCCATCGGGAACCTATGCTAAGTGTATAATTAACTTAAAAATTGGTAGTTAAGAAACAAAACAATAAAGCCAAACTAAATGTACTCTGAAATAATTTAAAATCATACGAAATGTTCAATCGATTCGATGGCCCTGAGTCCCCACAGGAAGAAGTTCAGGTGCGGAGCTGCAAGTCTTTTCAGCTGACGACACACTGGGCGACTTTCATGTTTATGGTGATGAGGACAACACAAGACCGAGTTCCCGAGTGGAGAAAATCTCCCACACAGCTTGGAATCAAATCCAGGCCTGCTGCATAGCAGTCAGATGTGCCGACCGCTCAGCTAAGGGGGTCGACATTAAAAGTAATTAAATCATAGGTACAGACGATTACAGACACCGAAAAAATACCCGTCTTAAAACGAAAAAGAAGAGCCAGACAAATACTAGTAGATCTCAGACTGTGATGTTTCCGCAGAAACTTAATGTATATAGATAGTTCATCTTTCCCAGGAACAGAGAATCTAGACAATTTTACCTGTTATCAATATTGATACTGGCGAGGTATTGAGCTTGAGCATTCCAAGACTTCCGAGAATGTTTCAATTATAAGTTTTAAATTTAAATTTTCAGTGTAATTTTGCATTCACTATCGTAATTTTTCATTTACTTAATCATTTTTGGATTTATATTAAGATGATACGCAGACTGGCAATTGCAGATGTATTGACTGCATCCGCTGTCATCCCTGTTGTGATTGCTGATGGAAGTCTTCAGAGAAGAAATGGGTACAACTGACATAGGGCTTCTGTTGTTATGCAAATGTAGATTTGTTCTGTGGATTTTCTGCCACAAATAAATCGTTGCACAATATACAGGGTGTTACAAAAAGGTACGGCCAAACTTTCAGGAAACATTCCTCACACACAAATAAAGAAAAGATGTTATGTGGACATGTGTCCGGAAACGCTTAATTTACATGTTAGAGCTCATTTTAGTTTCGTCAGTATGTACTGTACTTCCTCGATTCACCACCAGTTGAATCAACATGTGTGGGCTGACGAGAATCCACACGCAATTGTGCAATCACGTCATCAACACAGATTTTCTGTGAACGTTTGGGCAGGCATTGTTGGTGATGTCTTGATTGGGCCCCCTGTTCTTCCACCTACGCTCAATGGAGCACGTTATCATGATTTCATACGGGATACTCTACCTGTGCTGCTAGGACATGTGCCTTTACAGGTACGACACAACATGTGGTTCATGCACGATGGAGCTCCTGCACATTTCAGTCGAAGTGTTCGTACGCTTCTCAACAACAGATTCGGTGACCGATCGATTGGTAGAGGCGGACGAATTCCATGGCCTCCACGCTCTCCTCAACCCTCTTGACTTTCATTTATGGGGGCATTTGAAAGCTCTTGTCTACGCAACCCCGGTACCAAATGTAGAGACTCTTCGTGCTCGTATTGTGGACGGCTGTGATACAATACGCCATTCTCCAGGGCTACATCAGCGCATCAGGGATTCCATGCGACGGAGGGTGGATGCATGTATTCTCGCTAACGGAGGACATTTTGAACATTTCCTGCAACGAAGTGTTTGAAGTCACGCTGGTACGTTCTGTTGCTGTGTGTTTCCATTCCATAATTAATGTGATTTGAAGATAAGTAATAAAATGAGCTCTAACATGGAAAGTAAGCGTTTCCGGACACATGTCCACATAACATATTTTCTTTCTTTGTGTGTGTGAGGAATGTTTCCTGAAAGTTTGGCCGTACCTTTTTGTAACACCCTGTATACCTGTGTGTGTTATATGCACCGATGTTATATAACACAAGCACCCTCCCACTAGACATATCTAGCGAAAAGAACGCAATCGCCCACTCTCACGGTTGCGAAATCATGCACCGTCCACCAACTGCCAAAGAGCCGCAGCGGCGCTGGCTATGACATCGTGTCTTCACGTGCGCGCTGGTCGGGAGACGTGGGCACAGGCATCTGTCATGGCGGCACTTGCATGCACATTTCCAGCCGTACCACTTGCTCAGAGGCTGGAGAGGCTGTTTCCGCGATCGCCGAGCAGTCAACCGGTCAATTTACAGGGGGGAATAATCCGCGTAATCCAGTGCAACCACTCGCCATATTGAATCTTCTCAAACTCCCACACAAAAATCGGACAACACTCACAACACACATGATCGCGAGGCCTGCCCAACCCATTGTGTACAATTACTGTAATGAACCTTCTAAAGAAATAGAGATTACTGCATATGTGTAAAACAAGTTGTAGTGCTATAGATATAGAGATGCTGAATGAAACACGTTTGGCTGTCTAGAGAGCAATGCATGATGCCTTCACTGACTACTGTAGCAGAATATTGTCAATTGGTCTTACACAGAACACGAAGAAATTCTGGTCGTGTGTAAAAGGTGTTAATGTCACCAAAGTTAGTGTCAAATCGGTAGCGAAAGAGACAGGAACTGAAAATGACGGTAGCAAAGCAAAAACTGATTTGCTCAGCTCTCTTTTCAAGGGTCCCTTTACAAAGAAAATCCCAGGAGATTGCCTCAATTTAATCCTTGTGCCACTGAAAAGATGATCACCTCAATGCCAACCAGCGTCGATTTCGAAAACATCGATCGTGTGAAACCCAACTCGCACTTCTCTTATATGAGATACTGAAAGCCTTGGATCAATACAACCAGATAGATGCAGTATTTCTTGATTTCTGAAAAGCATTTGACTCAGTACCAGACCTACGCTTATTGTCAAAAGTACGATCATAAGAGGTATCAAGCGAAATTTGTGACTGGATTGAGGACTTTTCTGTAGAGAGGACAGAGCTGTTATCTTGGTTGGAGAGTCATTGTCAGATGTAGAAGTAACTTTGGGTGTGTCCCAGAGAAGTGTGTTAGGACCCTTGCTGTTCATGTTGTATATTAATGACCTTTCAAACAACATTAATAGTAGAATCAGACTTTTTGCAGAAGATGCAGTTATCTATAATGAAGTACTATCTGAAAGAAGCTGCATAAATATTCACTCAGATGTTGATAAGAATTCAACTTGGTGCAGATATTCGAAACTTGCTCTAAATGTTCACAAATATAGAATTTTGCACTTGCCAAACGAAAAAAGGTAGTATCCTACAACTCTAATAGTGAGACACTGATGGAATCGGCCCACTCATACAAATAACTGGATGTAACAATTTGTGGGGATATGAAATGGAATGATCACATAGGTTCAGCCGTGGGTAAAGGACGGGGCAGACTTCGGTTTATTTGTAGAATACTGGGGAAGTGCAATCAGTCTACAAAGGAGATTGCTTACAGATCACTTGTGCGACCAGTACTAGAATATTGCTCAAGTGTGCGGGACCCATACCAGATAGGACCAACAGGGGATATTGAATGTATACAGAGAAAGGCAGCACAAACTGTCGCTGGTTTGTTTAATCCATGGGAGAGTGTCACAGACATACTGCGGGAACTGAATTGGCAGACTCTTGAAGATGGACGTAAACTATCCTGAGAAAGTCTATTAACAACGTTTCAAGAACCAGCTTTGAATTTTTATTGTAGGAATACGCCACAACCTCCTATGTATGGCTCACATAGGAATTGTGAGAATAAGATTAGAATAATTACTGCAAGCACAGAAGCTTTCAAAGAATCATTCTTCCCACACTCTATACCTGAATGGTACAGGAAGAAACACTTATAACTGGTACAATGGGATGTACCCTCTGCCATGCACCTCATAATGGTTTGCAGAGTATAGATGTAGCTGTAGAAAGAAGTAGATACTGAGTAACAGTTCGGTATTCACTCTCTCACAGTTAAGTCAACTGTGTCCTCGTACATGGCATGCCCACTTCAGGAGACTCAAGAGTTGGCTCGCACCTTAAGCCAGAAATATCCATTCATTCCAGCCACTGACTACCTCTGTCATGCACTCAGATATCGAGCAGAGTCGGTCTAAGAAATCAGCCACATATTTACTGGTTAATTACAATTAAATATTGTGACTGCAGCACCAATCTGGTGACAATCGACAATGAGTAAAGAAATCAGAAATACATCCTCATGATGACTGTGGCCCTGGAAATATCAATGTCCCGTGGAAATCTATATTCTCCTTTTGATTTTCTACTTAAAATCTATCATACCCATTACGGCTGCTGATGCATTGAAATAGCAATTTTCAATGACAACTCTATACCTCCCTTATGACTGGACATAGTCCCACCCACATAATTTTCCGTGCACACGTCAGGAAACTGGCCACAGTAACTTTATACTCCAGCACATACAAATTTCAGAAAAGCAGTGCAATTATCGTTTATATGTGTGATATGTGTGGAGCATCCGAAAAACTTATGTATGTCCACGCTCACAGTGGCTACTGTCTCGATTGCCCTGAGCTCTAGGAATTTATTTGACATTTAGGTCTTCCAGCCAATCAGATTCGAGAACAGACTGCAGGTATTTTCAATCCTGGAAGGAGTTGCATCCCGCCAAGATTCTCTCAGTCATGTGTTGTAAAGCACAGGCATCCAGCACTATGTGATAATGAACAGCGCTCCCACAGACAAAATCTTTGGAAAGACATCACAGTTGATAGTGCGACAAAGAACATGTGAGAATCAGCTTAGGGGAGTCGATGAGAGGACGTTCTGGACATCCATTACGTGGTAGTTGCATTGCAGGTCCTGTTTTTAACTGTAGCAGATCCAGCTGAACCCTAGCATTGCTATATTCTGCAGCTGTTTACGAAACGAATTTATCACCCCCTGTGGTCAGATATACCCGTCAATGCCTTGAAATAACAACTCACCATGTCAAATCTGTTCCCAGCTTACAGCTAGAAATACATTTTTTTTTTTTTTACAGGAATAGTAATCTGATCACATCACACATACATCTGATAATATGTAGGAACACTAACCACAGTAACTTTATGTTCCAACAGCGTAACATTCCCGATAAGTAGCGTGATTATTATTTATAGTTTATAGCGTCCGAAAAATTACGGTATCTCCACACTCACACTACATGGGTATCATTTCGCAGGGCCTACCTTCCCAGTAGCAAAACCATTCCGCTACGCCGCAGTTATCTCATATTCATTGAGAAACAAAGGGCATAATTACAATTACAAGGCCCTCACGTCTTTTATTTATGGTACGTACCTTTCTGCACAATAGTTGGCGTTTGCCAGAGCAGACAGAATTAACTCTCCCAGGCGAGTCACAGACCTCTCCTAATTCTCTCGAAAATCCTGCCACTGATGCAAGCATAGCATAATTTCCTAACCATAATCAGATGTGAACAGTGGCCCTATGCACCTCCGGAAAGCTACATAGTGCATGCATCACAAAGAAACTATGTTTTCTTTTTTCCTTCGATGTAAAAGGTCGCAGTTTTATCATCTTAAACGACATCACACCTGATGTTTGTGGCAACAGAAAGCCAATGCTTCCTACCTCATCTTACGCGTCAGCACAACTATGAAAAGGGTTGCCTTCACCTGACTCTTTGTTCGGGGATTAGCGCAACTTCTATTCCGCATGCCACGTACGTCAGTTCTGTGTGCAGGTCTCTCTCCTGAGCTTCGCACACAGGAATACATGAGGTGCCCAGCATGGATGCAGCTCCTGGCATGGCGGTTCTTGTGAAGATGCAATCAGAAGGTTTTTTTCACTGGATATAGCTTTTGGTGGTGGAGGAGAGTCTTGTGTAACCATACGTCAGTACATGCAAGATCTCTGATATATGACAAGTATTTTTACCACAAATTGCAATATTCTGCACAGTCAATCAATTTCATGAGATATTTCCCATCAAATATGCAAGTAATCAATCAGATGTGCCTCAGTATTTCCGGGCAATTGATAGGTCATGGGATCAGTGCAGTAAGGATTTTGACCTAACTGCATACCAATAGAATGCGAGGTGCCGTCATAAGGGTAGAGGTACTGCAATTGAGTTATTTCCCACCAGGGAGGAGCCTTGTCTCCGACAAACTGATTAAATAAAGAACGTGCAGCAATATATTGTCGACATTGATTTGAATTTTGTGTCATGGGGTCCTTCCACTCCACCACAGCTGAGTTTTTTTCTGCCAATTTCTAGGTGGGAAAGAGGAGGGGTGAAGTGGAGGAGGGGAGGGCTGAGAGATTTCCCAGCATTGGGAAAAGTGGTTCTGAACTGAATAAGTATCTCTTTTTCGAGATGGGTGGGGGAGGAGGAGAGGTAGGGGTAGGGGTGAGGTGTTTTCTCAGAGGAATGGATTATCCCAAGGGGGTCAATAAATTACCTCGTGGTACACAGTTCCAGTGCAAGTTTCTATCAGCATGAACAGTGAAATGCTACTTCAACCCATCCAGCTGCATTATCATTATCTAATGAAGCGTATTCTTCTTACACTCCACCATTTCCTTCGCCTTCTAACTCTCATGCAGGGAGCCATGGGCATAGCCCTCAACTGCATGTTTACAGGTGATACAGCTTTTAAACTCCTCCTTGCCTGACAACAACATATCTTCCATTGAACACATCGCAAAGGCTTATATTGTGTTATCATGGAGTTCAGCACAGCCTGAAGCTTCTACTCAAGTGGAAGAGTGGAGGGGGGCGGGGGGAGAAGTGGGGTAGGAGAGTGGGGAGTGAGGGAGGAGGGGGGACGCCAACAGCACCCTCTGATGGATGCTGTATGAACTACCTCAGTTAGTCCCTGCACATCAAGGTGAATGTATCCCATTTAGGTAACTGGAGGTAGCCCAGTTGAGCTATAAAAAATCAAAAACATAATACCCTGCCTCAAAGGCTCATGGAATTACCGTTTCCCACCATTTCCACAAGTTAGCTTAGTACCATTGACGTTTTCCAAGGTGACGTCGTAGGATGGGTGGGGGAAGGGAAGTTAGGTTGGTGGAGGTAGCCCAACTGACCTTCTCGACATTTTCACAGGGTGAAGAGGGGTGCGTGATGTCATGACGGCTGGGGGGACCACCACCATTTTGAATAAATTATTTGGGCTCTTAGCAGCTTTGTTCCACTATTACCGCGTGGCACAATGCCAATACAGAAAGCCAAAATCGTGGAAATTATTAAGCTTAGCATTAACTATGTATACCTGTACAACACAAAACAACAAAAACCCAGCAATCATAAAAATATAGCTGAAACTATCACCTCCTGGTGGGTGCTATAAAAATAATGACTTACGCAATAAAATCGAGTTTAACAAAACAGAATATCCAACATACCATACACAAATTATGCAACGAAAGAGAGACCGAGACACAAACATAAAGAAAAACAAACTGTAAAAAATCTTCCAACGAAAAAACTAACAATCAGCTTCAAAAGAATAAACAAAAAATTTGAAAAAATCAATGACATGCACGAAACAGAACTCCCCCCGCTCATCCCCGTCGTCCAATAAAAGAAATGCCACAGCTCCATTACATGACGGTTCAAAGTCAGTAATATCGAAGGGTCAAACTGGGCCAATTCTGTCTTCAGATTAATTTGGCAGCGGAATTACATATCTGACTACTATTACCGTATTTTGGTTGGTATGTAGATTCCGATACAGTGCAAATGTTTTGCGCCATAGTAGCATATATTTATAGCCATGAGGTTTATCTTGGGCAGTTAAGAGGCGGATTATTAGAATTACACTTACATAAAGTATAAATCGTAAGCATATCCCTACAACTCCATGCAGTGCACTCCAAGGAGTGAATCCTGACCATCACACAATTTAAGCCCTGTGTCGATTACACCGTTTGCCTGTGCATCGTTATCGCGATGTGCAAAGGCTACTAGGAAAGTCCTGCCATAAGACTTGACTGGAAGTCGCAAGAGGCTGATTGTCGCTGTATTCTGAGAATACTTCATACCTGCATTGTAGCCACTATGCCATGTCTGTGGACGCAGCATTGTAGCTCCGGATAGCAAGTTTAGTTCAAAGTCCTTGCTATGACATCGTGGTCACCTACATTCAGGTGGTACAGATAACTACAAAGAGAAAATTTCACTCTGGAGGACGCCGAGAGGATGGAAAGGCTACAATCATCAGTTACAGAGGAAAACATTGATGCTGTAAGGAAAATACTAGATTAAGACAGGCGAGTGATGTATAAGCAGATAGAGGATACCTTAGGGCTAAATGCACCAGCAATACGCTCGATTCTGCATGATCATTTGCAAGTAAGAATCTTTGTTTTCTCAAATGGTTCAAATGGCTCTTAGCACTATGGGACTTAACATCTGAGGTCATCAGTCCCCCAGACTTAGAACTACTTAAACCTAACTAACCTAAGGACATCACACTCATCCATGTCCAAAGCAGGATTCGAACCTGTGACCGTAGCAGCAGCGCGGTTCCAGACTGAAGTGCCTAGAACCGCTCAGCCACAATGGCCGGTTTTGTCTTCTCTGGTTGCTGCATAGACTGATGGAAGAGCAGATGACATGACGTTTGACTTGGTGCTGCGAAATGTTAAGGAAGTTATCTAATGGACAGTTTCAGTATGTAAATAACATAGTGACAGGTGACGAGACTTGGCTGTGCTATTATGACATGCCGACCAACGGTGGCGAGCACCAACCAGGGGTAAGTGAAAATAAAGTAATAAGTTATTAAGAGAGAAGGAAATCGGCAACTTCCAGTCAATATTACTGAACTAAAGGAGTAAATTACTCCAGGAGTAAATTTTTCATTTACTTCCGAAGTAGAGAGCAGCATTGAAGATGCGTGCCAACATCCCAAGGATGTTCGGGCTCACATTCAGTTCCTCTTCGGTGACATGTCTTGGCTAAAACTTGTCTAGGGGTTGAACCACACATGTCGCATTACATACCCTAAGTTAGACACTTGTGACCTTTTGGTTAAATTGTATGGTTGATGACAAATTTTCGAAATTCTATTAAACATATGAAGCTAATATAACATATAATAACAGTAATAATATCATCGGGAGCTAAATTAACGACCCATGAATGATGTAGGGCACACAGTTGCGATTTGGTTAGAATAATATTTATTCACAAAGCAAACTAATAGCGAAAGTGGCCATATTTAGAGTTAGTTATACCCAAGTGCATATCCATTTGACAGAGTTCGATCATTCACAATCTCATTGCAAAATACAAGTCCAGTACTCCACATTGTTATCTGTGCGAAAAGTTAGAGGTCACACCAGATGCGCAGCTCTCACCACTCAGAGACTGAGTCCCACAATACCAGACAACGTGAAATTTTCTAAGTCGTTTCACTTCTTAGCTACCTAAAGACTGACCGTCCGCTTTCACATCTCCACCAGCACTGTACCCTTTGGTGTCTAGACCAGAACTGTCCACTTTGGTGTCTTCAGCCTGGTGGTGGGCAGGAAATCGCATATCTGTTAGAAATCATTGTGATTGAGAAGGCACAGATATCACAATAACAACTTTACAGAATGTAATTGTGATTTCAGTCGCAAGTAGCATTTCACATTCAATGCCGCCTGCCATTTGTTGGCCGAATCTCGTACTGCTTTCTGTAAACCTGGTGTCGTGCTATGGAATAAGCTGCGATTTCAGTGACAAGTCGCGGCTACAGGTCGCAAGTAACAACTAAAAAGCGCAATTAACAGTGCCATCTGTTGGCCAACATTCGTACTACACTTTATCACTGTGAGACACTATTTAGTCTAACTGTGATTTCAGTGACAAGTCGCGGCCAGAAGTCGCAAGTAGCAACTAAAAAGCGCAGATAACATTGCCATCGGTTGGCCAAAGTTCGTACTATGCTCTTTCTCTGCGATTCGTTATCAAGTCCAACTGAGATTTCTGTGACAAGTCGCAACTAAAAATCGCAAGTAGCAACTAAAAAGCGCAGTTAACAGTGCCATCTGTTGGCCAAAGTTCGTACAACGCTCTTTCTCTGCTATTCGCTATTGAGTCGAACTGCGATTTCTGTGACAAGTAGCGACTAAAGGTCGCAAGTAGCAACTAAAAAGCACAGTTAACATTCTTTGCTAGTGCCATCTGTTGGCCAACGTTTGTACTTCATTATACGAACCTTGTGCCTCATGAGATCGATGTACTGTGTGCGCATATTATATGATGACATGCGCATTCAGCACCAGTAATGGTTGGTCAGAAACTGCGGTGACTGAATTATTATATCAGTAAGATATTCATTATTCACTCACTGTATTTAACATTTACTTATCATTCCTTTAAAATCGTATAATAAATTCAATTAAACACAGTTCAATCACTCATTCTGCACACCTATTTCATAATTATGGTACTTTTAAACTGCAAATCCTGTAAGAGTTGTCTTGAATCTTCACTATTCTCTCTCAAGAGCCTTGATGTGGATAGATACGTACAGCAACCAGTGATCAGAGTTGGAACAGCATCTGCAAAATCACAAGGATTATTAAACATTTTTGCTGTCACTAATTACAAGCAATGTAATTGACAGAGCTGTATTGCTAATATTTCTTGTAATGAAAGCCACTCAATGGGGGATGTTCACATTTGCAAGAACGATCTCACTTTAAGTAATGAAGTTCATTGAAACACTTAGAAACTAACCTCTCGTCTGAGAAGACAGTCTAAAGATAAAGTGGCAATTTCTCCGGATTTGTTGACAATGATATTTTGAATTATCACTATATGAGTGACTGAAATGTAGTTCGGATACCAGTGAACATAACAATACGTTAGAATTCGTTTTCTAAACACGAACTACTATGGTACCGTATGGATACTTACATATTAATTACACTATTAATATTTTCACAATTGTTTCTTTAATACAAATTAAAGCCAATGGAAGAACAAATGTAAAACATACTTACTAATAGTTTTGTTGAGATGCAATTTTCTGTGTGCACAAGTGTAACTTTTTCATACGGGGCTAAATCGCAGAAATCGTAGAAGTAGCAGAAGTCGCAGGAATCGCAGAAATAGCAGCTGTAGAGTGCGGATGGGTACAAGACCTGGATTCGTTAACTGCGATTATTAACTGCGACAAAACACAGTTAAGAATAACAGATACTGAAAATCGCAGTTTAGCCCATCACTACTCAAGCCGAACTGTTCGCTTTCGTGTCTGCACCAGCACTGTCCCTCTGCCCGTCTCCGGCCACGTATCCCGCGGGCCGAGCTTCATCGCTCAACTGACTAGTGCAGTTCCCTTCCCTGAAGCCGTCCGTCTGATTGACTACATCTTATTCTACATTATTTTATGTTTCAACGTATTGAAATAATCAAGGCTTGACCACTTTCACGTTCTAAATAAAATAACAATAATATCCATTATATAATAAACGTTAAATTCTTTTACATAAAACCAATACAATTTCCTTCTTAATTTTGAATGTCACGGCCAGTAGCCTTACATCAGTGTGCTTTCTGATAAATAAATAAAGAACAAAAGTAATCATTATGCACTAAACTTAACAACAAATATTCTATTACCTAACAATTCAATAAGGTGTCAGTCAAGCTGTCATCGTTCAATGTTTTTGTGTGGAAAAAATGATAATTTGATGCTTAACTGAAAATACTGATAATTTAAATTTACTATATCTTTTAAACAAATAAAGTTACAGAGTTGATATTTACGACATTTGTCATTTTAATGATGCACTTTTATGTGAAATGTCGATCGTTAAGATCGATCAAAGCGTTCATATTTTAGCATTCAGGTCTTTGCTACAAAACTTGTTAATTTCACTTCAACAGTAAATCCTAAACTATTATAGATATGATCAATATTCAAGTTTTATTGGGACCACGTGAAAATTTAAAAAAAGATGGAAGATTAAATTTACTGTGGCTTCACTCCCAGAATTCCTTCAGAATTAAATAGTTTTCATAAATGTTTCCCTTTATGGCCGATCTTCGGTCCGCTATATTTAACATTGCTACGCCTCCCTGAGCACAAACAGCTCCTACACGGTTCCCTACGACGTAGGTTCTCGTCTGTCTCACTCGCACACTACAGCACTTAGGCCTGATCAGCCTGGCCTCAAATGTTCAAATGTGTGCGAATTCCTAAGGGACTAAATTGCCCAGGTCATCGGTCCCTAGGCTTACACACTACTTAAACTAACTTAAAGCAACTTATGCTAAGAACAACACACACACCCATGCCCAAGAGAGGACTTGAACCCCCGGCGGGAGGGGCCGCGCAGTCCGTGACATGGCGCCCCAAACCACAAGTCCCTCCGCGCGGCAGCCTGGCTCATTAAGCACAAAAGACGCCTGTGAATTTCCCCATCTCGTAGCGAATCTGCGCTCTTTGTGACGCATGGTCCTGGACGACAGGATTCGTTTCACAATTCCTACAAGGCTGTCTCTTTCGGTCATATACTTAAATGAGAGCGAAATGGTCGTTAACTCACAGTAGTAAGTTACTAAGAGGGAAGGAAATCGGCGACTTCCAGTCAATATTACTGAACCAAAGGAGTACATTACTCCGGGAATGAAGTTTTCATTATCTTCCAAAGTATTACTGGCGGAGAGCACCATTGAAGAGTACGCTACTGCGTTAGTAACTTAAGGGGGAAATAAGGTCAAAATTTATTCCTAGGCAGTAGCAGGAGTAAAGTAAAAGAGTAAGGTGCGATCTTTGAGTTTTGTGTTTTATGTGTCGAATTCTATGGATTACCTGGACTACAAAGAATATATGGAGATGGATGAAGAGGTGAACATCCCAAAAACGAGGGTTGTAATGGAGAGAAGAGATCCATTTGTGATGTATAGCGACAGTGATTTCAAAGAGCGGTTTGGGATACGCAAGGAATATTTTGAGTTGCTGTTCGGTATGTTGGACCCTGTCGCATCCCGGCACAGCCTCACTATACCAGAATGAAGTAAGTGCGAACTGCGTAGTGCAATCGGGACGTTAATGACAATGGGTCAATTATAAGTTGCTGTCAACCTCTATATATCGGAGATGAGAGGGAGAGAATCTCCTTGGTTTGAAGCAAATTAGTTTCCTGAAAATAGGTTACAGAATTGCAATAGGCACAAAAGATTGGTTAGTTTCTATCAAGTTTATTCTCACATATACTTATGTGAGGTGCTGGACCATAAATCCCTTAGTAAGACTTAGTCTATTTATTCGGACTTGCTACTTCAAAGCTAATTGCCGATACATATAAGAAACAAGTACAAAGCAATCACTTGTTATTGGTTAGCACTGAAATCTCTCTAAGTAATTGAGACAAAGACTGACAGCCTCTGTTCAATACTATTCCAATGAAACTCTAAAGATCCTACTTGACCTGCAGTTCCTGATTGTCCACCAGAGTCTATCACCGTCTTCTCGTAGTTGAAGTCTTTATCAGCTGTATCGGCTGCTATGGGCCTACTAGGCCCCGCTGGCATCTCGCTGCAGAATCTCCAAACTGCCGGCACTGGCTCTGAATCTGCATCTGAATCTCTGCCTCTAGCTATTCCGCTGCCTGGCCTTTTATTTCGTTTCTCATGTACTTGCGTGCACACGAGGTAATTTGTTTTACATGAACCTTTCATTTCTAAGTGATCAGATTGCACAAGAATGCCTATCGTTCCACACAACACTCTCGTTTCTAATTGGTCGGCTTGTGCGAGAATGCCCTTAGTTCCACATGACACTTTCGTTTCTAGCTGCACACAACTTAATTTGGTTCCACACGAGTCTTTTCCGCAACATGACTGACAATCTCTCTTGCTGTATTATCGCCCTGGTGTTTGCGTCTTCCATTGCGCAAGTTTGATTCATGCTGCTTCCTCTGGCAGGAAGTCAAACACTAAGTTATTTGATCAACAAGCCATACTTGGCAGCCTCCGCCGCTTATCTTGTCCCTACGTCCTGGTGGACTATTTCTTAATGTCGGCTGGCTGTTTGCCTATGAAGCCTGGACTCTTATTATGGTCACAAAAGCAAGAATAAAAATTAAAAGTTTCTACAGTCACAACAAGCCATTACTGCACCATAATCCTGTCGGGAACTGTGCTTTGTCTCCTAGGCTGCAACTTCTCTGTGGACTGCGAATCTTTCGCACAGGTACTTATCAAATCGTATGAGGGGTCCCATTAATATCCATCCTACTGGTGCTTGAAGAGCTTTTAACGGTGTGATAAACAGTTTAACTGCCTTAAAGCCACTGTATGTGTCCATGTCACAGAGCCAAGAAAATATGTCAAAGAACAAAAGGGAATTCTATCGAACTGGTGGATTCCAAAATGTCATAGGGGCCATAGATTGTGCCTATATACTGGTACTTTGTCCGTCCAGAGCATAAGCGCAACTATACGAAATCGCAAGAATTTCTTTGCTATCAATACACAAATGATCTGTGATGCCAATATGAAGATTTTGAACGTGGTAAGCCATTGGCCAGGTTCCATGCATGATACACGCAGTTGGGACAATAGTAGAGTTGCTGCAGAATTTTGAAATGGACAATACGATGGGTTGCTTGTTGGAGATAGTGGATATGCTCTCTCCAAACATCTCATGATGCCTGTGTTCCGAGCCCACACAGAAGCCGAACAGCGCTACAGTAGCCCATATTGCTACCAGGTGTGTAATAGAGTGAGCGTACTGTGTTTGGAAGAAACGTTTCCAAATTCTCACTAAATCAATGCCATTTAAACCAAACAAGTGTGGGAATATTATTTGGCTGCTACAGTTCTAGAAAACTCTGGAATAGAAGTTGGAGGTGTGTTTCACCCTGATGCGGTGGAGGTGAATGACATCAAACAATATGCATTTCAGCCAGATGCATATGTTGCAGGTCAAGCTGTCAGAAGATCTATTATACTTCGTTACTTTAATTGAAACCGTACCTAGTTTGCTAGTAAAATTAGAAGTTTGTGTAAAGACCTATCCTTCTTAAATGAAAGCCACCGGATTTTCACTACTGCAGTGAAAATTTACTTATTTTATTTATGTATAATTTTATAGTTATGTTTTTTCTAGGAGATTAACATTCTGATTTTATTTCTTAATTAAGTATGCAAAGTCATACAATGTTTCGATTATTTCTAAAACAACTTCTTTTATAATATAACAAATTCAGATACATATTAAAATATGGTTTTAACAAAAATTAGTACCAATGCTGAAATGATAAACACAAATATTATGCCATACAAGAAACAAGGACTTATTAACCATTTCAAAAAATATCAAGGAAATAGAAGATGTTTTATGCATATGAATATTTTCTTATTCATTCAAAAAAAAACATATTTCACGAGCACATTGGCTGAAGAACTGGAAGCTGAAGTTTGCCCCATTACGTTCTTGAACTTACTCATAATTTCCATTTCGAGGTTATGCTTTTCTTCCATGATTTCTCTTTGTCTTCCTATTAATAATATTTTTGCATTGTATTCCTCTCGTATTCAACACATTTTTAAGGAATGAAGCTCGTCTGCTTTTTTTCGACAACTCTCGGTTTTTCACTACAACCGCATGTTCTCTCTCTCTGGGCACATCTTCTGACAAGCTCCGACCAGAGAAAGCAAGCAGAGGTTCATGACTATGGGATAAAGTTCCACCTTCAGCAGTTTCATTGCTACCTTCAGAGCAGTTATCATCATCGAAGTTGCTTGAAAGTATCACATTATCTTCAGGTGTGTCGTTGTTGTTAATCCCACCTATCCTCTAGAAAACTTGTGGAATCATATCAACAACCATTTGGCTTATATCGTCGATCTTGGTCTCACCTACTCCACCGACAGTTTGAAATTGTTTTCGATTTCCCTTAGCTTGCATTTGCTTTGTTTTTACTTTCATGTCCTTCCAAATTACCTTCAGTTGCTCTTGTGATCTTTATGTAAGAGCTTCTGCGTTGCATTCAACGTGTATTTTTTTCCAAGCATCCTTTTTCCTTTTTAGCATGTTGACATCATGCTTTTTACATTCAAAAGTAGTTATGTACTTTTTCATTATTTCAGGAAAACGCCCTTTTCATTTTCTGGTATGTTTTTTGAACGTTTCTTGGCTACCTTCATGTTGCTGCTAGCTTGTAACTCAAACTGGCGTTTAAATTAATACGTTTCACCAACCAACAATGGGCATTGGTTGCTATAGATGGCGGTGTTAACAATAGATTCATCCATTAATGGCACGTTTCTTTTTCATAATACACAGATCTTGTCATTAGTTAGTACAATAGCATTTTGATTTTCCAGTTACAATAATTCAATTTAATAAACCTTTCTGGCTTCTAAAATTATATCAATGAACATAAATTACGCAAAAGGTGACGCAATAATGTCTGCCGACAATCAATAGGCACTATTCTTCGAGAGAGAACATAACGCACGTGCCAGCAGTGTGCAGTAATGGTTTACTTCTTTAGTAAAAAGGCATCAGTACTAAAGAAGTAAACAGAAATTGAGCTCTCCAACAGTTACTAAAAGAGCATATTACTACAGAAGTAATTTACTGAAGTAGTTCAGACTAAAGGAGTGAAAGTTACTACAAGAGTAATTTATACTACTTTGGTGCTTGCCACCCAGACTCAAAATAACCTTTGCGTCTTCGAAGATGACGATAGACACGTAGCTGCCAGAAAATCCCGATCAGCAAAGAAAAAATAATAGCTGCTTTTTTTTTTTTAATCGAGTGGAATTGTGGAGTATGCTGCTTTGGACACACAGAAGACGGAAATACAGAAGCGTCCGATCTTACCCGTCGGCTTTGACCCATGACGTCACAAATACCGCGGAAACGACTATAAACAATTCCAATATGGCGGATATAAAAACATCGCATACGTATTGTAAACACTGAAATACACAAGTTTCACAAAAAGCCTAATGACTGTAACGGGACAAGCGTGGGAAATTAGGGGTTTTTGGGTGCGGAGAAACTAAATATACAGAAATGTAGCCACCGACCGCCATTCAAAACCACGCAAAACAACGAAATAAATCAACATCACAAAACTGACCAAATACCAAAAAACACATTCCTATCCATAATCGGACACTTCCCTTAACCTATATAGCTCAACAGAACCTACCGATCACATCCCCCAATAGAAAACTAAGAAACCAAAGCTTCCCTTACACCTACATACATCGGCACTTATGCAGTTTAGCAGGTACGGAAAAAATTTTTCATTTTTTTTCAAAATTTGATCATCATGTGTCGTTATGCGGTGGGGGGAGTCTGCAGTGCCCCCCCATCCCCCCACAGGCTTCATTAGTGTCAAATCAATATTTTCGAATCATAGGCGGCCGCTGCCGCGGCCGCATTCCAAAAAAAAACTCCCAACCTAACCTCAAGTGGGCTACGCTACAGATCAATATGTTCATCAAATTGCTTCATATTACGTATACATGTTCATTAGTGTCAAATCAATATTTTCGAATCATAGGCGGCCGCTGCCGCGGCCGCATTCCAAAAAAAAACTCCCAACCTAACCTCGTATTCAGGGCTACGCTACAGATCAGTGTGTAGGTCCCTTACGTCACGGGTCAAAGCCGACGCGTGAGATCGGATGTTTCCAACCTATACCCAATACACAAAACATACATAAATAACCAAAAAAAAAAAAAAACGGAACTTACCTCAAAAAAGTTCCAGCTCCACAAACTAGATTGGCCACCACAATCACACACAAATGCACACACGCACGCACGCACACACACACACACACACACACACATACAAAAACACACACACACACACCAACGAAAAAATACTGAACTAAAATAAAAACCCAACCCACCCAAACGTCAACCCCCTCCCCCACAACTCCAAAATACAACACACAAACACTATACAACAAAATAAACCACCCACCCACCTACCCAGCCCACCCTAACTAACCACTTTCGGTCTATACATTTTACCCACAGCCCTTAAAAAAACCCGAAGAATGCAATAGCCCTCTGGGACACTCTTCCGCCAACAGTACTCATCTAAATGAGACTGAAGGTTGGAAGAGCGCCTCTTCCCCCTCCCAAGAACTGACTTAACCGCTCCCCACATCCCCTCAATTGTGTTAGTGCAAGCCCCAGTATCATAATTCTTAAACTCTAGACTGTGGTTCACTACTAAATGATTAAATCCCCTCTCACCCAACCCCCTATATGAAGAAAACGCATCTGAAACTACTGTGGACCCCGGCTCTACATACTCCTCAATTAACCCCACTAATTCAGGCTTCGACCTCCCCTCCACAACCCTAAAAACACATTCAGTACCCCCACCCCCCTGAACAACAGCCCCCCACACCCAAAGACCAGCCACAGACTTCCCCCTCCCATACTTCCTTTTACCAAACTGCGACTCATCCACCTCCACAAGCACCCCATGCCCACCCAACTTACCCCTGTACTTAATAAATTCGGAACACACCTCACGACAAAAGGAATACCAGTCTAAAACAGTCCTCTCACTCACACCAGTCTCAAACGCGCAAAAACTCTGCCCGCAACTATAACAAAAATAATACGTAATAAGCACAATCTCACGCATGGCCAATCCAGACTTCTCGAACCAGGTACCACGCCTTACAGAACGCCATACGCCATCTTTCCGGCAACACCACATGTATCCGTCCCTGGTCCGAGAGTCCGGAACTTTAACCAATTTCATAGGTTTACGGCACACACCGCACTTCACGACCTCGGCAATTAAGCCAAATAGCTGAAGAAATTTAATCAGCTCTAAAGCTGTCTCCCCCATCATCGCCCTCAACCGAACACTGTTAAGGCGGTCTTTCATATCCATTCCTGAACAAAAAACCACAACCAAATACACTCAATAACAAACTCACCCGACGTACAGCAATGAGCATTAAATTAACCATTAACTCACTAATAGAAATTCCGCTTCAAATCCAACACCTGAGCAACAGAAAACTGACCCCACCACACGAAACAAACGAAACAAACGAAAACCATGAACACACCACCAGAGAGCACGACAAACAAAAACAAGACGTCTACAAACACGCCACAATCGCAAATCAAACTCCGCGCCGTAATGACGTCACACACCACAACACGCTTACGTCACGGGTCAAAGCCGACGGGTAAGATCGGACGCTTCTGTTGACCCCAGAAGACAGTCACAGCTAAGTGGTACACTGAGCAGTGCCTGGCCACAGTCATCTAATCGTTGAAGAATGTGCTACTGAAGTCAAGAATGGACACTTGGTTCCTCCATCACGACAATGCTCAAGTTCACGACACCAAAGCATGCACCGAATATTTGCGGCATACAGGATTGAAACTTTTTGAGCACACTCCGTGCAGTCCAGACCTTGCTCCATGTGACTTTGCACTGTTCCTGCGTGTGAAAATGAAGCTGATAGGAGTGCAGTTTTCAAGTGATGAGGGCGGGGGGCTTGGGACTATGAGTGTGCCTTACTCCCTGCAGAAGTATGGAAGATCTGGTTTAGGGACTTGTTTCAGAAGATGGAGAGGTGTATCCAGTGTAGCGGAAATTACTTCGAAAAAATTAAATAAAGAAAGCTGTATTGCAAAACTTTCCTAGTACTCTTTGTATGAATGCATTGCGCTAAATAGCTCATCTACGCAAATGTTTTTCACATGTCTAGCATTTTCTGCTGCTGATACAGGGCTTATCATGAAAATACAGCAACAACATCGCACAAACACTTTGAGATACTCCAGCACAATTATATGTACATTCAAAATTTTGGACCTTAAACTAACTGTACAAAAGAAGTGAAAACTAATTGTAACTTCTTTGATGAAATGTTGAATTCAACGTTTCGCTAACTTTCGGAGGCTTATTTAAATTTTTTGTTGATCTGCCATCATTCCTGGACTGAACGCTGTGGGACCGATGACCAAGCAGTTTGGTCCCTTCCCCTTTAAACCAACTACCAACTTAAGGCTGCACCTTCAGCTGTATTTTGTTTTTTGTTTTTTTTTTTCGTGTAACTTACCATCCTGGGTCGCAGCTCTAAATTCTCTCACACCGTTCCATGGAGAAAAATGTATGTACCGGTAAATATCTGTCCCAAACCCATCGTATAAATATGACATTTTGTAATGGACACGATTTAACCAAAGATATTACAAAACTTCATCTGTAGCGGTGATCTCTTTTGGAATATTTATTTGGCGACTGTGAGAAGATCCAAACGGTACTCACAGTTTGAACTTGGATTTCATTTTCTTCTCCTGCTTGGTGTAGCTGCGCGATATTTGATTCACTTCAGTCCATATAATGCTGTTCTTCGTCAGTGTATATGACTCGTCAATGTCATCCTCGAGGTCCTCTAGCGTCTCCTCCAGATCTTTCTCCATAAAAGCTAATATGTTGGCAATCTGAAACAGAGACCTTCATTTTAATGGCACTGTCGTCTGCTGTTTGCAATCTACAGGGCAACAATATATCACTTACAGCCTTGTTTAAGTTCTCTCTGCTTAATATCGAAGTAATGTCTCGAACGGGTTGTGCCTCCATGTTCTGTTGATACAATTCACAGTATCTTACTTAGACTCTACTATGCGAACGCTGCATTAAGAAATAGACCGCGTTGTGCGAGTACTATGTGATTTTCATTTGTTTTAGTTTAAGTAGTTTGATATTTTTAGGATTTGGGAGGGGTGTCTATCTTTGGTGAATGATGTTACAGTTTGCAGTCGCGTTTGTATAGATGTCGATGACGCCGTTTCTTCTAAATTCTTTCGTCAGCTATTCACCAAGCTTGATTTTCAGTTACGATTTTTATTTTAAATACAAGAATGACATACCTCATGGCATTTAAATTAACATATTTTTATACCATAAATACTCCACTGCTTGTCAATTCACGGGTTCGTAATGGTCAGATTGCACTTGGTAATTCTGACTTTTTTTCTTGATCTGAGCAGGATGTGCCAACACGTGCATTTTTATAATCTGACCAAGCTAACGTACAATGAAACTGAACTTTTATTTCAGAACAAAATGTTTAAACAAACAACGCAACGTGCTCAAGGACCAAGCGAAGTAGCAGTTCCAGAAATGTTGATGCGGATCTGCGTTTTGAATGTGAAATAATATCTCGAACAATAATGCCAACGTCGCGTTTCACTGTAAACAAGTAGGCTGCAATACATATAGAAATACCGTAGTTTTACACTTGCCGCCAGCCGTACTCGTTCTCAAACACCCAATTACTTTCCAGGATTATGATCTAATGTTTCCCTAACAAAATGTTTTGAAACGATTGCCAGACAATACATCTCTTCTCAGCAACCTTTTTGACGTTTTATGTTCAGATTACCCGGGCGGGAGTGATAATCACATGCACAAAACAGATTGTCTTCTAGAACGGTTAGGCGCTACCTTAACAAATTTGAACTCCTGAGTACAGTAGGGCCTACTGAAAACTGTTTTGAGTCAGATTATAGGCAATTTTCTGGGGGTTTTCTTTACCCTAAGCCCTCAATTAGTTGCTGGATATATTGCAATCTTTGCCTCCCGCCAGAGTTTTCACCTTCCACAGATTCCTCTAATACCAACAAATTCCTTAATGTCTAACATTTGTCCTATTATTGTGTCCCTTTTAGTCAGTGTTGCTTTCTACGCTGATTTTGTGGAGAACCTCCTCATTCCTTATCTTATCAGTCCTCCTAATTTTCAACATCCGTCTGTACCCATCTCAAACACATCGATTCTCTTCTTTCTGATTTTCTCACAGTCCGTGATTCACTACCGTATAATGCTGTACTTGATACGTACGTTCTCACAAAATTTCTTCCTCAGACTGAAGCATGCGCTTCATATTAATAGAATTCTTTTGGAGAGACGAGTGCGCTTTTCCTGTGCTAATCTGCTTTTTACGTCCTCCTAGCCTCGTTCGTCATATGCTATTTTGCTTCTGTGGTATCAGAAATTCTTAACTTTCATGAACTTCATGACCAAATTTTTATGTTAATCTCATTCCTTCCTCTCATCACTTTCGTCTTTCTTCAGTTGTTTCTCAGTCCAAATTTAGTACTTTTTCATTCGTTCATTCCATTCCACACGTCCTGTAATTCTTCATTACTTGTTACTTTCACTGAGGATAGCAATGTCATCAGCGAATCTTACTGATATTCTGAAACCCTGAATTGTAGTCCCACTCTTGAACATTTGTTTTACTTCTTTCATTGCTTCTTCGGTGTATAGCTTGAACAGTAAGAGCAAAAGCCTGCACCCTTGTCTTACACCCTTTCTGGAGCTGCCCAGATGAATTGTAAGAGTACAAACTATAGCGAGAAATCCTAATAAATGCAGCAGAGCTTTAAGAACCAGTATTAAGTGAGGGATATAGGAATTCATTACAGCCCTCTGCGTATTGCATACATAGGAACCGCAAGGAGTCCAATAGGAGGTGTTATAGTTAACAGAACTATCATTTGAAAAGAGTAATGAAATGAAAAGATCGTATGGCATTGTTGGCCGGGATGTCTTATTCGGGTTAGGCTGCCAAGTGCAAGTCTTATTTCATTCGGCGCCACATTGGGCGACTTGCGGCCGATGATGAGGATGAGGACACCACAACACCAGTCCACGAGCGGAGAAAATCTCCGACACGGACGGGAATCGAACCCGGGCCCAGTGCATGGGAGGCAAGCACTCTACCACCCAGCTAAGCAGGCGGACTGGAAGGAGCAATAAAATCAGCTCACCCATCTGAGTTAGAAAACACATCACATAGCCACCTGCAACAACAAATTGAAATTTCAGCAGTAGATTCAGCAAGAACAAAACTAGGTGAACCTGTATCATAAATCACACATCATAATCGCTGACATCCATCGCAACTTATCAGTCAACCAGAGCTGTACCAAGGATCAACCTTGCTATTAAACTACAGGACAACCAGCAGCTGCCTGGAAGCGCACCACCAGGACCAAATTTGGCCACAGTGGTCCTACCAACTGTCACTATCACCTGCTGCAGGACAACAAGAGCACCAAGGAAAATACCATGAACAAAACTCTGAGGCACTAATAGACATCACAAACAATGTTGGGCCAAGAGCTTCACAACCACAGGCACCGCACCCTATGGAAGGCATTTATAACTGAAGTGGGCTTTCACAGAAGGACTTTCTGGCATACTCTTTTGGATTTCCATCCTACAGTGCTTGACTGCAGAGCAGTGTTGCTACCCTGCCAACATTTCCATGAATATGGGCACCAAACATCAGGATAATGCTCCAGTAATTGGCGTCCATTCATCGATTCTGTTAATTCCATCGAGCAAGGTGGCACTATGGTTAAGACACTGGACTTGCATTCAGGACTTGATCGTTCGGATTACCCTTTGACCATTCAAATTTAGGATTGCTGCGGTTTTCATAAATCATCTAAGATAAATGCCGAGATGGTTCTTTTGAATAAGATACAACTGATTTTTTTGATCATCTTTCCCAATCCGAGCTTTTGTTCAATCTTTAATGATATTGTCGCTGACAGAACATTAAAACATTACCTCCTTCCCTTCTCTTATCACCTGCCAGAGCCACCTCCATCCAGGACACTTTTGGCGGTATGTGCCTTTTGTAAGGACGTGGGATTTAGTGTCTCATAGTATTGTTGATAACCATACTGAATCAGATATGCTGGTAGAGGTGAAAATTGTAAATTGCCTGGTCATGTGACAGTTTTGTTAAGTTTTTCTTTGGTTCAGTACCACTGTTGACCTGTTGTTTACTGTCACATTGTTTCAGCATCAGACTATTTGTAGGTAGCATTACAGACAACTTACTCCTGAGGCACACATATCTTTATAACTTCATAATTGTGTGCCTATTCCTCTCAAATTGCTACTGCCACTCTTCATTATAACTAACTCAATCAATACACTACGATTAAAAGGGATCTTCAAATTAAAAAGTTTATGATTGACACCGGGCTTAATACGTCATGAATTTATGAAATGGTCGCTGGATTGATCTGAAAGTCCACTCAGTGTACATTAACACTCACACTATTCACGTTTTCGCTTTTTAATTTCGTTCGTTCACAGTACCCAAAGTAGGCCTACTTGGCGTCCACAAAGGCAATGGGCAGGTGCCAGCAGAGACGTGAAAAGTACGATTTGGTACACTGTAGTGTTATCAATATCTGTACCATTACAAAACAGATACCACTGATAGGGTGCCTTGGCCAACTATGATGCTACCACCACTATCACGGACATCTCTGCATGTGCTAAGCAGTGTTCCTTTCAGACACCATCATATAAGGCCACGATTGAATAGCAGCCAACTGTTCGTTGCTGTTGTGGATGTTTAGTATTTTGGATACTTACCAGCGTGCTTGTCTTGCTGTCAACTTGTTTGTACCATTGATTTCACCTGAAACATTCTATGGACTGTTATTCTACATAACCCTTTCACTGCTGAGTGCACCGCAACAGTGTGGGCCGCACCACGCAGCAGAATGCGTCGTTCTGGACACTGGGCACTGCAGTGCTGCTGCACTAAGCAGGTGTCGTCACAGGCTTGTCCGTATTTATTAACACCATGAATATTCAAAATTAAGTGGGCGTATAATACCCTTTATCGTTGAAATTCCTAAAACTATATGACATTACAAAGAAGAATAGTTCAGAGAGTTTTTGTGTATAACTGTGTGAAGTTTTGGATACAAGGCACAATACACAGTTCCCCATCACACTGTTTACAGCAGTAATCGATTCCTTTAGGTGTTTTTGTTTTTACTGGATCTACAAAAAGGTCCATGTTCTTCTACTGACGATTCGACGGTGCTAGGAAAGTGCCTTTCTCGAACTCGCAATGGATTTTCTTTTTCTGATGGAAGATCTCCTGATGCTTTCCTTGTCTCACGTCTGTAAAATATCAGGAATAACGCCAAGAAGAAAATCGGTGATTGGATAATCCAGTGTGAACTTTGAAACCAACATGGGAATTCAGCACGCACATGTCTAAGTAGTGAAAAGAGTTTTTTGTACTATTTTGGTATATTGCGAACACATTTCATTGAGCTAAACACCATGTTGCATTTGTCCACTGCACCCACAAACTCGTAATTCAACACATACGTTGGTTTGAATTTTTCGGTATTAGCTTGTCGGTTGATTTTCCCAGCTGATTTCATTTTAGTCATATTGCACGTCATCAATATATGAGGGGCAGTCAAATGAAAACTGAACAACGCCACAATACGACCATGGGATGGTTCCATTCAAAAGCAATCACCACACATGTTAAGATACATATGCCAATGGGAGGCAGGATGATCAGTTCCTGTTTTTTAGGGTGTGGTCAGCCATTGGCAGTCCAACACTGCACCCATCCTTACGCTTCCTCTTCCAACTGAAACTGACGTTCACACACGTCTTTTTTCACGCTGGCAAAGGTGTGAAAACCACATAGTGAAAGATCCGGGAGAATGTTGCCTTCATCCGATCGGCAGTATGGGGATGAGCGTTGTCATGCAACAAGATGATTCCGTCTGACAGCATAAGGGCAAATGGCAAAACCAACGGTGGAATCATCCCAATCTCCCCTGCCACAGAAATCCAGTGAAATCACGATGACCTCCTTCAACTTCAGGTACCCTCCACTCATCGAGTTCCTCAAGTGTGGAGCCACAATCAATGCACAGTTCTTGCAAGACACTTTGCAGAAACTGGACCGTGCAATAAAGTCAAAACACCCAGGAATGCTGTCTGATGGAGTCATCCTGTTGCACCATAATGTCCGCCAGCACACCACCAATCCAATCGAACAAAGACTCTGAATCAGCGAATTGGGTGGGAAGTACTGCAGCATCCTCTTACAGGCCAAATTTTTTGTCATATGATTTTCAAATCTTTGACAAGCTGAAGAAAGACATGCACGGATGTCGCTTGCAGTCAGACGAGGAAGTGCAAGACTGCATACGGTGTTGGATCCATCAGCGGTGTTGGACCCATTGCAAGTACCAGTTGTGGAAGAGAGATGGACTTGTGTACCAAATGTCCACATATGGCATAGCATGTGCCTCGTACCATATAAGGTTCCAAAAGTGTTGTCACAATATTTCCAGTAATTCCCAAATAGTCTTCACTGACTACTGTGTCACACATTGCTCCAGTGTAAACTAAAAAGTCAAGTATAAAAACCATTTCACAGTCACACAAAACATACATTTTTATGCTGAAATGATGTATTTTACATAGAATTTACTGTTTGAAAACCAAAGGGTCTCATGAGTAATAGACAACTTTCAACAATACAGTCTTTTCAAAATGGAGTGAGTGCTGTTCTGAACTTCCCTTTCATTTGGAAACAACAGATCTTACTTTGTACAGCCTATCACCCTCAGCAGGAACACTGTTACTTAAAAAATGCAGCATTTGGAGGAACAATAATTACCTTTAATGAGATCAGTAATCAGAGTTTTGAGGAGATAATCATTTGACCATTATTCAAAACATTTCAGTCTTTTATGTGACTACGAAGGCTTTCCCAACATAATAAGTTTTGAAAGTCTCTTCGGGTTTGCTGCCGGATCCAAAAATCGACTTGACTCGATATTTCGGCGATCAAGCTGGTCGCCATCTTCAGGAGAATGCTGCTTCTGCTGATGAGTCCCGCTGAGAACTGATGCCAGGCTGCAAATTGACGTCCTATATAGGTCATCGTGCAGTACACGGTGCATGCACTGCCCATCATGGTTGCTGCCCTCCAAGACAGGGAGGTGGCACCGCCCTTAGTAGAACACTGCTAGCAACGATATATCACACTCAGGGCCTCACCGAAGAACGTTCAATTTTAATGCGAGATAATACAGGATTCCACGTCTTGCTAAGAGGAAACCCATTGTCTCTGTTTATTAAATTATCTGCCAACCTAATTTCAATCGCCTCTTTATAGACACTGTTCCAAAAACTGGAAATGTTGGCAACTACTACAGTTTCATCAAATTTCATACTGTTTCCCTCACTGAAGCAATGTTCTGCTACTGCCGATTTTTCTGGCTGTTGTAGACTCCTATGACGGCAATCTTCCACACACCTGTCATGAACTGTGTGAGTCTTTTAGTTCGTGCCATGAGAAGAGTCACTGTCAGGAAAAAATACATTTCTGCTACACACATTTCTTTCCAGATCTTCAAACACTGAACAGTATAGTAACTATTATTCATGTCTACAATAATTAATACTAATTCCTCTGTGAATAATGTCAGAAAAACTTGTAATGCACTAGGTTTTTCTGGAAGTGTAAGAATTACACCTGAATATGTTGTATCAAAATCACAAACCCAGGGAATCACCTCCTCCCCCCTGTATCATGAAAACTTGTAAATGAACTTGCCTTTCTTCACCGGGCACAGCATCCTGATCTTCATTATCATTGTCAAGGTATGCAACGAAAAAAAACGGGATTCTGGCCTCAGAGATGTAAAAGGGCAAGAATCCCGAGGCAGTATCCTCAGTTTTAGGTGAAGAAAGAGAAAACTCTCTCATTACTTGTTTCCATGAGAGTATGTTCTGTTTCCTCGTCAGGTAGCACACACTTACAAACTTTCAGACACTACGGAACAATACAAAGTACCTGAGTCCCACTGAGTAACCATCAGTAATCTTAAAAACTGCTTAGAGCTCCACAACTGATATCATGTTACCCCATCACTAACATTTACTAAGAAAATTGTGAAAAATATTTGCAAACTTTAGCTTCTTTCATACACATTGTCACTGGCACTGGAGACATGATGACTGGGCTTGGATAAAGCAGTTTAAGTTTTAATGCTCTCAGACTTTGGCTTTCTCCATAGAATCTTTAGTATTTAGTTGATCAGGATCACTACCCACTCACGCCAGAAATGGGTCTTACTGAAGGGTTCTTGCATGAAATGTATCAACGTCTGTGAATCAATAAATGTCAGCTTACAACCAACAAAATATAACTGTAGTTTTTGCAGTATGGCATACATTCCACCATGGAAGCTTTTGAAGTAGACTTTGCTTTTATTTGACCTTAGTGTGTTTCCTCTCTTAACTTTATTCTCAGTGCCTATGACAAGATGACTATTTTTATTTTTGTTCAATCAGTGGCTACTCTGTTATTTCCATGCCTTTGAACTTAACTGTTTAGAATGGTACAGAATTTCTCCTTGATACTAGTCTGCCCCTGTTTCCCAAGTTCTCATTTACTTACAGACTTGACATTCCCTTTGCAATGCCATAGAAAGTAACTGCTGCACAATGTAGGTGTCTTGTAGTGTTATATGTCTGTTCCATAAAACTTCAAATGTCCATTTATGTTATTGCTGACCGTAACTGACACTAGTATATGTATCTTTGTCACTATAACACACTGCTTACAAAAACACATATACAACATTTACTTATATAGATACAAAGTGCTAATAATTATCACTACTTAATTAGTTTTGAACAGAAAGCTGTGCACGTGTTAATTTTGTGCACACTGTACTACTTCCTACACTGAACTATCACATGATCTAATTAGTTCCTTGTGTTCCTGTCAGCTTATAACCAGGTGTAAATGTGCACTATGTCCATAAGGAAAAGGTTGTTGGACACATCAAATCTGGGCAGCCTACACTTAATGCTTCTGTATGTTCACTCCAAATTATCAGAGAAGTAACCTTTATCTTCTCCATAACTTTCCTCATATGGTACAAAGGGCAAAGTGATATTGTAGTTAATTCAGTGGACTTGCAATGAGGAGGACATTGGTTCACACCCTCATGCAACCATCCAAACATAGGTTTCCATGGTTTCCACAAATTATTTAAGGCAAATGCCAGGACAGTTCCTTTGAAAAGACACAGCTATTTCTTTTCCCATCCATCCCCAATCTAAAATTTCACTCTGCCTCTTATGATTTTGTTTGCAATGAAATGTTAAACCCTAATCTCCCTTCTTTTCTTCACATGGCACAGGAGAAATCATCACTACCATATTGATAAATCAGCCCTCATATCTAATAAAAGATAGTCTGTTCAAAAGCTAGGACACTCTTTTACTTAAACTAAAGCAAATATGAAACACAAACTTTCTGAAGTTGTTCAAGATTTTTGCTAATTTGTTTGATATCAGAAAACTATGATATATCTACATCTACATATATACTCCACTAGCCACCAAGCGGTGTGTGGCGGAGGGCACAATTCACCCAAAAGTCATATTTTGCCCCCTCTGTTCCACTCACAGATTGCACGAGGAAAAAATGACTGTCTGAACACCTCAGTATGAGCTCTAATTTCCCTTATCTTTGAATGGTGATTATTGCACGATTTGAAAGTTGGTGGTAATAATATACGCTCTACACCCTCGGCAAAGTTCGGATTTCGGAATTTAGTGAGCAGCCCCTTCCATTTAGCGCGCTGTCTGTCTGCAAGTGTGTCCCACTTCAAACTTTCTATGAGATTTGTAATGCTCTCACGATGGCTAAATGTGCCAGTCACGAACCTAGCTGCTCTTCTTTGGGCCTCCTCAATCTCTTGAATCAGACCCAACTGGTAAGGGTCCCATACAGACAAACAATACTCTAAGACTGGACAAACTAACATATTGTAAGCAATTTCCATTGTTGAAGGACTGCATCACTTCAGGATTCTACCAATAAACCACAGACTAGAGTTCGCCTTGCCCGTTATTTGTGTAACCTGATCATTCTTCCATTTGAGATCATTTCGAATAGTCACACCCAGATGCTTGGCAGCTGTTACTGCTTCTAAAGACTGCGCCATTTATTTTGTACTCGTACATTAATGGGGATTTTTGCCTTGTTATACGCAGTAGGTTACACTTAGTAATATTGAGAGATAGCTGCCAGTCATTACACCACACGTTTATTTTCTGCAAATCCTCATTGATTAGTTCTTAACTTTCATGTGATACTACTTTCCTGTAGACTACAGTATCATTGACAAACAGTCTAATGCTGCTGTCAATACCATGAACCAGATCATTTATGTAAATCATAAAAAGCAACAGACCTATTACGCTGCCCTGGGGCACACCTGACGTTATGCTTGTTTCTGCTGAAGTCACCCCATTCAGGACGACATACTGCTCTCTGTCTGTTAGAAAACTTTCTATCCAACCGCATATGTCATTGGATAGACCATAAGTGCACAGTTTCTGGAGCAAGCGACAGTGCAGAACTAAGTCGAACACCTTTCGAAAGTTGAGAAATATGGCATCAACCTGAGAGCCGGTATCTAGAGCCTGTTGTATATCATGCACAAAGAGGGCCAGCTGTGTCTCGCCTGACCACTGTTTCCTAAAACTGTGCTGGTTTCTGCAGATGAGCTTCTCAGAGTCTAGAAAGGTCATTATGTCTGAACACAAAATGTGTTCCATGTTCTACAACAAATCGATGTCAGTGAAATTGACCGGTAATTATGTGCATCCGATTTTCTACCCTTTTTATAGATTGCTATGACCTGGGCCTTCTTCCAGCCTGTGGAACTTTCCACTGTTCCAACGATCTCTGATAGATGACAGATAAGAATGGTACTATATTTGTAGCATAGTCAACATATAATCTTATGGGGATACCGTCTGGGGCAGATGCCTTCCTGGCATCTAAGGATCTTAACTGTTTTACAATCCTAGATACACTAACCACTATGTCAGCCATCCTTGCATTTGTCGATAATTGAAAGGGGGAATGGTGCTGCAGTCCTCTACCATAAACAAGTTTTTGAAAGCTAGGTTTAGAATTTCGGCCTTCTGTTTATCATCAACCATTACATTACCTGTACTGTCAGCATGAGAAGGTACTGAATTATTTGTAGCATTCATAGATTTTATGTACAACCAAAATTTTTGGGGGTTATTTTTAGAATCTGCAGATAAAATATTGCTTTCAAATTCGTTAAAGTAATCTCTCATTGACCTTTTGACAGCTGCTTTCATTATGTGTAATTTCTGTTTGTCAGTGGGGCAGTGACTACATTTAAAATGACTGTGCAAAATTCTCTGCTTTCTCAGCAACTTCCTAAAATGTTTGTTGTACCAAGGTGGATCCTTTCCCTCCCCTACATTTTGTATACAATACCTTGTTAGAATAATTACATTTTCCAAACATGTGAACTGAAATGCTTACAAGATTATTAAATAAGTTCTTCCGGAGCTCATGGGAGATGTGCTTTTCACAATTATTATGCTAATGTGGTTTACATTTGGCTTAGTGCTTTCACAATTTTGTTCACAGTATTCCTATTTATTTAATATGTAGTTTAAAGTGGTCAACAATGGATTGATCTAGGTGTCCCTTTGATATTTTAAGCTGTTGTCCCACTGGGGTCATGAGAAGAGCCTGGTTTACAAGACAAGATATCGAAATAGATGACAGAGGGATAGAGAAACAATTAAAATCACTCAAAAGAGGAAAGGCCGCTGGACCTGATGGGATACCAGTTCGATTTTACACAGAGTATGCGAAGGAACTTGCCCCCCCCTTCTTGCAGTGGTGTACCATAGGTCTCTAGAAGAGCGTAGCATTCCAAAGGATTGGAAAAGGGCACAGGTCATCCCCGTTTTCAAGAAGGGATGTCAAACAGATGTGCAGAACTATAGACCTATATCTCTAACATTGATCAGTTGTAGAATTTTGGAACACGTATTATGTTCGAGTATAATGACTTTTCTGGAGACTAGAAATCTACTCTGTAGGAATCAGCATGGGTTTCAAAAAAGACGATCGTGTGGAACCCAGCTCGAGCTATTTGTCCACGAGACTCAGAGGGCCATAGACACGGGTTCCCAGGTAGATGCCTTGTTTCTTGACTTCTGCAAGGCGTTCGATACAGTTCTCCACATTCATTTAATGAACAAAGTAAGAGCATATGGACTATCAGACCAATTGTGTGATTGGTATGAAACACACACATAAACCTTGGAGATAGGATTGTTGCATCCACTGAATAGGATTACTGCATTCACTGAATTGTTACTTCCTCTGTACAGCTGCTATAATAAAGGTGGTCAACATATTTAGCAATTAATACTTTAACTATATGAATTCAGTCACTTTATGTATTACTGCCAATCCTCTTCCTGCCTGTACTGAAATAAATGTCAGAGATGGTGACTGCAATGCTATGGACCATGATTATGGAGAAAACAATATGTGATCCCATAAAATCAGTTCTGGTGGAGCTAAACAAGAAAACATTACCATCTTGACAAATTACTTGATCATGCCAAGGGCTTCAGGAGTGCAGATCATAAAATTATGCAGAGAAATTCAATATATGAGGCATTAATGGCATTCCCATGCATGGATGAAATCATTTTTAACACAGAAAGCAAAATGTCACAGCCACAAATGACACCATAGGAATAAAACAACATTGAGAGTACAGAAATATTAAATGTGGTGTCCAGCAAGATTTGGTGCTTGGCTGACTCCTGTTCTTAACCTACATAAGTAATTTACCAGGGCACTGGATACAAAAACAGTGATGTTTGCTGATTTGCTAGTCAAATTTTGTTGATGACTCTAGTACACTACACAGCCAAGAGAATAATGGTACAGGTCTATGACTGGTTCAAGCAAGCAGCTTAACCATCTTGCAAAAGTTTATATTGTGCAGTTCCAAAGAAATAAAAATGACTTGCTTGTAACAGAAGAAAAATCCCAGATGGAATGTAACAATACCAGAGAAGGAAAGTTGCTACTCACCATATAGCGGAGATGCTGAGTCGCGATAGGCACAGCAAAAAGATTCACACCATTACAGCTTTCGGCCATTAAGGCCTTTGTCAGCAGTAGACACACATACACACACGCAGACACACACACACACACACACACACACACACACACACACACACACACACTCACGCAAATGCAACTTGCACACACGTCTGCAGTCTCAGAGAGCTGAAACTACACTCAGAGACTGCAGACGTGTGTGCAAGTTGCGTTTGCATGAGTATGTGTGTGTGTGTGTGTGTGTGTGTGTGTGTGTGTGTGTGTGTGTGTGTGTGTGTGTGTGTCTACTGCTGACAAAGGCCTTAATGGCCGAAAGCTATAATTGTGAGAATCTTTTTGTTGTGCCTATCGAGACTCAGCATCTCCGCTATATGGTGAGTAGCAACTTTCCTTCTCTGGTATTGTTGCAGGTAACAGAAGTAGAGATCAATGGGCGCACATCAGATAAGGCTCCACACATGTAGTTTCTAACTATCCATATTGATCATAAACTGAAATGACACAAGCATGTGGAAAAGTTAAACAACGAGCTTAGTTCTGCCTACTTTGAAGTTTTAGTATCTACAAAAGCAATGAACTAACTGTTGCTGTTTGGTGCTGGCCTTAAGTACTTGTGTCATTGCGAAGTCTGGCCCAACACCCACAGAAATATCTACAAGAGTATTGTGTTACAGTGTTTCACAACAAGTGTGGCATGGTATACTGGTGTGCTGCCACAGAGTGAAGGGTTTGACATGAACATTTACATATTATTGTAGGAAATTAAGGGATTTTGATTTTAGACATACTGTGAATTTATTTATTTATTTTTTATTGTAAGTAAGAATGTGATGCTGCTAGAGAGAGAGAGAGTACTCTGTAAGACCACACATTTTGTGTGGAGGTGGATGTACATGCTTGTCCTTAAAATTCCAGGGATTAGCAAAAATGTCCCTCTTTTATTATTTTTATTGCCTTGTTTTGATGTTTATGTTTGTTCCAGTTTATAGCCACTTCTTAAACTTTATTGCTCTTTTCATTCCCTGCCAAAAGACCCACGTTTTGTCAGACAAGAATGCTGCATTTCAGTTCAACAATATTGTTAACATTCCAGCCTGGACTTTCCAGTGTTTGAGTACCGTATTTCAGTTCAGTTTATCACAGTTGTGCTCCGCAGCACTGTGAATATTGTGATTGTTACACCAGTATTTTCTGTTACAGTATTATTAAATTATTTCTATACAAATAAGCTCATTGTACAAAGCGGTCCATCCTCGAGTACAAGTAGTGAAACCATCAAGCCTGAAAAAAGAAATACAAGGTACTTCAAAAGCAATATAGTGGTAATTACTGATCTTGAGTGTTTTTCTGGTATGGTGGCAAAACATGTCCAATCCCAAAGAGTGTTGTGTGTGGTAAAAAACTCAGTAATGCCGCTATGGTTACTGAAATGATATTTGTCTATAAAACATTCCCAGTTGTTAAGTAAAGATGTGAATTATTTTTGTCAGTAGTTGGAATAAAATGAAAAACAAGTGAAGCCCATGAATATACCAGTACACATTTTGCAAAAAATACAGGCAGCCTAACTTAAGGAAGGAACCTCCAGCCATATGTACCTCTTATTTGCTCTAAACAAGTATCACATATTATGACTCTTGCATTCTGTTTTGAAATTTTTGGCTCTTGAATTCCTTTGTTGTAGCATATTCATGCCCATTTATTTGTTATTTTGATTTCTGTGAGAGGTCCATGCGACATGTCACCTACTCTCACTAATTACATTTACTTGCGACGTTAATATATTTTGACCACATTTCTCATATTCTGTAACCAGTGTATAATATGACAATTTCCAAGACTACAAAGGAAAACAGATACATCAATAACCAGATGAACAGTTCATCGATTTGTAGAAAAAAAGAAAAAAAAAAAAAGCTGGGCATGAGGGAGATCTGAACAGGGATCTCCTGCTCTACAGTCCCAACACCGTGACTACACAACCATGCTGCCCTGGCTATATAAATTCGCTCAATCTTGCATATCTTGAACTTGGACCTTCACTGTTTCTATTTTGCTTCTTCTTTCACAGTTCAATACACTTTCTTCCTGTTTTCATGCTTGATCTGTGTTCAGTTTTTGATGGGCTATCCACTGGGCCATCTTATTACTAAATCTGGGGAGGGGGGTGGGCTGATGGGGAATTTCCCTTATAAGTTTTTGCCATCTCCTCTAAAATTATGATGGATGAAGTAGTAAAAGCTGTGAACTTCATCCATGGCTCCTAAATATGCAGATTCTTAATCTTTTGTGTCAAGAAATGGGATTATTGAATATTACACTTCTGCTGCATATCTTGACGTATCGTGTGAACAAAAATTTTTGAATTTAGATACTTCAATTTTTTTGGCTATTGAGAGGCATGAGTATGCAGATTTATTGCAATTGATGCATGAGTATCTCAGTTGGCATATCTTTCCAACATTTTTCTACACTTTAATTAAATGAACAGAAGAATGCAAAGTAGAAATTCTGACTAGTATGGATATTATTCCAGGATTTATTAATAAGTTAAATTTGTGGGTACAGACAACTGAAAATGGATTGGGTGAGATGTACCCGACTGTATGGCCCCTTACTAATGATAATAAGATTTGTTTGACTTAACATTGACTACTCTTGCAGCAGAATTTCAAAAACTTTTTTGGAGAGAATGGTGAAGATTTTGACTGGATTTGCGATCCATTAATGTATTTGAAACATCTTCCAAATAATTTAGGGTTAGGCTTAAAAGGGGAACAGGCAGATTTGAAAGCAGGCAGAATATTGCCATCAAAATTTTTCAAAAGTGCCTTTGGATACATTTGGTTGTCAATAAGCAGGTGGCAGTTAACATGTTATTTGTGATATCATTTTCAACTGCATACTGTTTGAACTGAGCTTTTCAACATTTACTGAAATTAAAACATCCATGTCCATGTCTGGGTCTGTCCCCTTTCCACTGTCCTATTTGATGTGTCTTGATTATATCATAAATATATTGGGTTGTGGTACTTGCAAAGGGCCCAGAGGAGAAACTGATGAAATCAGTTCATCTACTTATAAATCTACATGGATACTCTACAAATCACACTTAAATGGCTGGCAGAGGGTTCATCGAACCACCTGCACAATAATTCTCTATTATTCCAATCTCGAACAGCACGTGGAAAAAATTAGGAACCTATGCCTTTCTGGACGAGCTATGATTTCCCTTATTTTATTATGATGATCATTTCTCCCTACTTAGGTTGTCATTGACAAAATATTTTTGCATTTGAAGGAGAAAGTTGGTCACTGAAATTGAGAAGATTACCCTCCAATGAAAAATGCCTTTGTTTTAATTATGTCCATCTGTCAAGTCCTGTATCACAGCAGTGAAACTCGCTCCCCTGTTTCTCAATAACACAAAATGTGCTGCTCTTCTTTGACCTTTCTCAATGTGCTCTATTAGTCCTATCTGGCAAGATTCCCACACCGCACAACAGTACTCCAAAAGAGGATGGTCAAGCATAGGGTAGGCAGTCCCTATAGTAGATCTGTTGCATCTGCTAAGTGTTCTGCTACAAGGTGTACAACTTTGCTTCCACAGATCGCAGACCTCATGCAGTTAGCTTGGACCTTGGTCAACATAATCTTATTCAAACATTAGTCAATTCTTGTCTGCATCACAAAGTTGTTCTTGATTGAAAATATCAGTTTACAAGCCTAATTCTCGTCATTTGCAGGAGGTGTTACTGTTTTGTTTCAATATCAAGAAAACAGCAGCTGAGTCTCATTGAATGCCCTCAAGTACGTATGGTAAGGATGCTATTAGTGAAATAACGTGTTGTGAGTGGTTTCAACGCTTCAAGAACGGTGATTTAAACATCATAGATGGGCATAGTGGTGGAAGAGAGAATGTTTTCGAAGATGCAGAATTGGAGACATTGCTGAGTGAAGACTCACGTCAAACTCAAGTAGAATTGGCACAATTAGTTTCAGTGACACATCAAGCCGTTTCAAAATGTCCCAAGGCTACGGCCATGATTCAGAAAGGAGGAACTTGGGTCCCATGTGAGCTGAAACCAAGAGACTGAACGACATTTGTGTGTATGTTAACAGTTGCTTCAGAGGCAAAAACTGAAGGGATTTCTGCATCGCATTGTGATCAGGGACAAAATATGGGTTCATTACGATAACCCTAAATGCAAAAAATTATGGGGATATCCCGGTCATGCTTTCATGTCGGCGGCCAAACCGAATATTCATGGCTCCAAGATCCCGCTGTGCATTTGGCGGGACCAGCTCGGCATCGTGTATTATGAGGTGTTAAAACCAAGTGAAACAATCACAGGTGCTCGTTATCAAATGCAATTAATGCATTTGAGCAGAGCATTAAAAGACAAATGGCTGCAATACAGCAAGAGGCACAATAAAGTGATTTTGCAGCATGACAACGCTTGACTCCACAGTGCAAAAGAGGTCAAAATGTACTTAGAAATGTTAAAATGAGAATTCCTACCCCACCAGCCATAGTCTCCAGACATTTCTCCCTCTGATTATCACCTGTTTAGATCAGTGGCGCATGGTCTGGCTAACCAACACTTCCTATCTCATGAAGAAGTCACAAATTGGATTGATTTGTTGGTCGCTTCCATAGATGAACAATTTTTTCATTGTATATTGCCCAAAAGATGGGAGGAAGTAGTGGCCAGCGATGGAAAATGGAAGTTTAACAGATTCCTTTTAGCAGTCATGCAGGTGACTTTACACTTTTCATTATTTAGGGTCAATTGCCAATTTTCACAACATACAGATTTCCTTTCTAAATTGTTTTGCAATTTGTTTTGATCTTCTAATGACTCTGCTAGACAACAAACAAGAGTATCATCTGCAAACAACCCAAGATGGCAGCTCAGATTGTGTCCTAAATTGTTTATAAAGATAAGGAACAGCAGAGGGCCTAAAACACTACTTTGGGAAATGCTAGGAATCACTTCTATTTTACTTGATGACTTTCTGTTAGTACAAACTGTGACCTCTGATGGAAATTGAATTTAATCACACAACTGAGATGATATTCCATAAGGTGAAGTACATTGTCAAAAGCCTTCTGGCAATCTAGAAATACGGAATCAATTTGAAATCCTATGTCAATAGGCTCATCTGCAAACAATCCAAGATGAATGCTCAGGTTGTCTCCTAAATCATTTATAAAATTAAGGAACAGCAGAGGGTCTATAACACTACTTTGGTGCATGCCAGAAATCACGTCTGTTTTGCTTGATAACTTTCTGTCAGTTACTACAAACTGTGACCTCTCTGACAGGAAATTGTGAATCTAATCACATAACTGAGACAATATTCCATAAGCACGCATTTTGACTATAAGGTCCTTGTGAAGTAGTGTCAAAAGCCTTCTGGAAATCTAGAAATAGGGAATCAGTTTGAAATCTTATGTCAATAACACTCAACACTTCGTGTAAGTAAAGAGTTAGTTGTGTTTCACAAGAATGGTGTTTTCTAAACCAATGCTGACTGTGTGTGAATAGATTGTTCTCTCTGAGGTAATCATAATGTTTGAACACAATAGATGTTATAAAATCCTACTGCATATCAATGTTGATGATGTGGACCTATAATTTACTGGATTGCTCTTATTGGCTTTCTAGAATATTTGTGTGACCTGTCCAACTTTGCAGTCTTTGGATACGGATCTTTTATAAAGTGAGCGGTTCTATATAATTGTTAAGTATGGAGCTGTTGCATCAGCATACTCTGAAAAGAACCTAATTGGTTTACAGTCTGGACTAGAAGACTTCCTTTTATTATATGAAGATGGTATCTGTTCTTTCGGACATGTCCGAAAGAACAGATACCATCTTCATATAGTTAAGGCTAACCGGCCATTGACCTCCTTCTTCTGTGCTAGATGCTCACGCATTGCCCGAACTCTTACAGGACTCTGTAAGATTTTCTGCTGCGAGTAATGAGTGTAATGGGCTGGGGCACTATGAATGCAGTGTGTGAACAATAAGGTGGGAATATAGGTCTCACGGGAGCATGCAAGGGATAAATCCCTGCAGTCGCACTATCCTCTGTGCCATCGGTGGCTCAGATGGACAGAGCATCTGCCATGTAAGCAGGAGATCCCAGGTCGGGGCACACATTTTCAACTGTCCCCGTTGACGTATATCAATGCCTGTCAACAGCTTAGGGTCTTGCTTTAATTATAATTTCATCCTTCTATTAAATGACTTAAATTGCTTGGCAACTCTGAGGATATCTACTTCTAAGTTACTCATGTTGGCAGCTGTTCTTCATTCAAATTCTGGAATATTTACTTTGTCTTATTTGGTAAAGGAATTTTGAAATGCTGTCTTTAGTAACACTGCTTTAGTAGCACTGTCATCGATAGTATTTCCCCAGGAGGTCTAATCTCCTCGGTACTTCAATTGCTATTGCACAGGGAAGGAATTGATTCTCTTGCCACTAACATACTTCACATATGACCAGATTTGGATTTTCTGCCAGATTTTGAGACAAAGTTTCATTGTAGAGACTATTATAAGCATCTCACTTTGAAGTCCATGCCAAGTTTCAAGTTTCTATAGAAGATCGCTAGTCTTCGAGATTTTGTGTTCATTTGAATTTGGCATGCTTTTTTTGTTGTTTCTGCAATTGTGTTCTGTTACTTTTGTGTACCAAGGGAGTTCAGCTCCATCATTTGTTCATTTATTTGGTATAAATTTCTCAATTGCTGCTGATACTATTTCTTTGAATTCAAGCCAGATCTGGTCTACACTTAGAGGTACACTATTAATTTGGAAGGAGTGGAGAGTGTCTCTCAACTTTTTATTTATTTTTGGTGGATTTGGGAAATACAGCATTCAGTCTCGCTACGACAATCCTGTGTTCACTAATCCCTGTATCTGTTTTGATGCTGTTGCTAAGAGGTCAAGTGTGTTTTACTATTCACATGGGCTCATGAACTAGTTGTTCAAAATAATTTTTAGAGCATGCATTTCACACAATTTCAGACAATGTTTTGTTCATTCCTCTGGATTTAAACATGTATTTTTGCTAACATATCAAGGGTAAATTGAAGTCACCACCAACTATAATTGTAGCTATGGGTTGGTACATGTTTGAAATTGTACTAGAGTTTTCTTTGAACCTTTCAGCAATTGTATCACCTGAGTTGGGAAGTCAGTAAAAGGATCCAATTATTATTTTATTCCAGTCGCCAAGCATGATCTCGACCCATACTAACTCACAGGAACTATCTACTTCAATTTCATTACAAGGGAAACTACTTCTAACAGCAACAAACATCCATCACCAACTGAGTTTAGCGTATCCTTTCTCAACACCATTAGGTCCTACGCAAAAATTTTGGCTGAACTTGTCTCTGGCTTTAGCCAGCTTTCAGTGTCTATAATGATTTGAATATTAGTGATTTCTATTAACACTTGGAGCTCTGGTACTTTTCCAATGCAGCTACAACAGTTTACAAGTGTTATACCGATGGTTCCTGGATCTTCATTCTTCCTGTGTTCAATCTGCACCCTTTGAGAAAGAAGCCCTTTTTGTGTTTCCCCTGAGACCCATTAACTCAAAAAACTGCCCAGTCCACTCCACACAGCCCCTGCTACCTGTGTAGCTGCCTCCTGCGTGTAATGGACTCCTGACCTAAAACCCATACCCTATAGCACAAGTTGAGGAATCTGCAGCTTTCACAGTCACAGAATCATACGAGCCTCTGATTCAGACCATTCACTTAGCTCTGTACCAGAGGTCCACAATTGGTCCTATCGACTATGCTGCAAATAGTGAGCTCTACTTTCATCTCACAATCAAGATTAGAGCCTTTACCATTTCTGATAGTCACTTGAAACCACAGGGAATATCTTCCAGTCCAAAGTGACACACATCATTGGTACTGACATGAGCCACTACCTGCAGCTGGCTGCACACTGTGCTCTTCATGGCTTCTGGAAGGACCCATTTCATATCTGGAATGACTCCACCCAGCATGCACAAAAACTGGTCTTTCTTCCCCTCCTTGGCAGCCATATCCCTAAGGAACCCCATAATGCGCTTAACATTGGAACTCCAAACTTCCAATAATCTCACCCTCTGTGACTGCCTGATTCTTGCAGACTGAGAGGTTTCCTCTGAAACAGGACAAGTGACTGCATCTGGCTGAGGGACATTGTCAGCCACAAACAGCACCTGGCACTTGTTTGTCAGACTAACTGGGGAAGCCTTATGTTCAGCACCCTGGAAAGTCTTTCACTGCTTGCCACGTCCCGAGGTCACCAACTCCCGAGGTGACCTCCAACTCGACCCAGGTGAAGGGGTCACCCTCAGTGCAAGCAGCAGTTGGACTGGCCACTGGTGTGGACCGATCAGCAGACTCAGATATGCTGGATGTCCATTGGATCCCCACAGCCCATCCACCACAGTTATGCCCATCCACTACAGCTTCAAGCTCTGTAACCAAAGTCATCGCAGCCCAGAGCTGAGAGCAAAGTGTCACCAATTTGGCTCACATTCGCACATAGCAAATACAGTCCCTATCTATAATAAAGACCATGGAAAACTACACTACACAGACAAACAAAAGACTGTCGACATGTGCTATGGAACTCTACTGTATACACTGACGAATACATAAGAGTTGTGTTTAATAAATTAGATTAACAAGCAAAAATTCAAAAACTGAACTACCATAGCACTCAGGTGAGACCGATTAGGAACTTGTAATACATTACAAAATAAGTTTACTTTCTGACACAAATGAACATGCAAGAACTGTGTAAATTGTATATTAAATTAAAATGCAGAAACTCAAGAAACCAAACTAGCAAAGCACGCACAAGAAACTATACAATTTGTTCATGGATAGGAACTTGTAAAATGTCACAAAATCTGTTACTTTCCTGTTGCTGCTTGTGTTTCAGCTGGCTGCTGCTGCTGCTACCTGAGACTTGTATGCATGTCTTGACAGTTGTATGTATGCATTGGAACCTACCAGATCACATGGCTCCATTTTCAGGTAACATGATGTGGTATGTGGGATATATCGGCAAAGAGGACATTATTCCAGGCAGCATAAGGAGAGAGCGTGGTTGAGATTTGGTAAACCATGGATAGAGGGAAGTTTGGCGAATGTAGATAGTAGGGGATTAAATGCATAATTTTTTATAAATAGGGTTGTCATGTGAACTGTGAATTTAAGGTCTTCCAGGATTCTACACTAGTAGATATGTGGTTTGACATCCACAGGGTACCTGTATCAAGGGTGGAGCTTTTCTCTTCCTTTCAGTTTCTATGCCATGCCAAACTCATGCTTTAGCTGTAGTTCTGTTCTCTTGTGAGGTGCCACAATTGTAAGTAATGGTACAGCTCTAACAGAAAAAAAAACAGATCAGTCTTGCAACAATGACTTCCAGTTCAAGTTTTTTGTCTTCTCATCATGCAATGCTGACCCAAATAGCAAAGTAAGATGCTGAGAGAGCACGATGCAAGATGGGTCACTAGTGAGGTGCTATATTGTTCTGGATTCTTCAAAATTCCCTCAGCATGATACCAAAGAATCTTTCTAAGGTAACTATGAGAATCATTGTTAGGAATAATGGGAATATAATGGGGGAATGAATCAAGTTTCAGGGAAGTATGACGAGAAGAAAATGTTATTAAGTAATAGGAGTTTTAGCTGGTAGAGTGTCTGTGGTTAAATATTTCAGTGGTATTGCAGTGCTCGTGAAGCATGATATGCTGAATAGGTCTCTCAGGAATGAGAGGAGATGAAGTTCTAGGATTTAAGTGATAGCTGTCCAAACATTGCAATCATAAATACAGCTGCAATGACTCAGCGATTCCCTTTTTGTAAATAATTTAACTCCTTTTTGATGGACTTCTGTGCTCATTTCATGACATAATGATAATACATAGTACAGTATTAGGGTAATTTGTAAAGTGGGGAACAGGATGACTAAGCTGGTGAAGATGATTGTTCATTGACAAAGCTGGGTATAAAGCGAGGAGGATAATTCATGGAAGAAAAGAGTAAGTAGTCTGTAATTTCAGGCAAGTCAAACAGGGGCACAGTTGTAGGTTATCTCCCTGAAAATCAAAATGTCTAATCCTGTGAGATGTTGTGACACTACTGCCAACTGGACATGTCAGTGTCTTAGACTGTGTGTTGTTGACTCCCAGTGAGACTGGCTGAAGAGTTCTGGAGGAAACATCAAGTGAATCACAAAAAGTGCACCTAGGCATCAAAGAGTAATAACACATTGCAGTTAATCTGGTATTTGTTTGCAAGACTTATGCTAGTGTCTAGAGATATTTGGTGACTGAAAACTACAAACTGTGTGGAGATTTTTAATATATCTGGATACCTATTTAGGCATTGAAGAGCTGCAAATAGGATTTCTCACAACTGTGTGAGCTAAAGACTAATTGAACGTGCCTGCAATGAATTGCGAAAAATTTAACTAGTTCCAGGTAAAGCAACAGAGAGAGCCAAATTCTTTGAAGCAGGGAAGGGTGTAATGGTATGAGCCTAGGCAACAGGGCTTGATGCTGTAAAAAGGTCAATTGCTGCAGTCCACTGGCACGGCATTATGTCACAGTATCCGCTGGGCACCACTGCTCACCTGCCAGTCAGCACCCGGAAAATTACCAAAACCAGGGATACTTCGACATACAGTGTAAGTAACATTTGTGGCAGCAACGTTGCAACAAATCCACTTCAGCACATATAATTACTGGCTGCCCAGTTAGGCTGGACATCAAATCAAATCAGTGAGTCTTTGAGTCAGTGTCCATCGCAGTGCCTCCTTCTGCCATAAGTCGCTACGGCTCCACTGGCATCCTGACAGGACCCCCTGGGTCCTGTCCATTCCAGTCTAAGGCATCAGCAGCTGCTGTAGCTCCCTGTTGCATCTACAGGCATCTTCATGACACTTTGTGCCGATGTCATCGGGCAATGCACACTTTTCAGCACCCATCATACATGGGCTTAAGCAACTAATATGAATTGTTGGAATGTAATAAAGGGATTCTACTGTCATCACCTTGAACCACCATCCTTCACCACAGCACGCGCGCACCAACTACAACACATATGTAGTACAGACTGTTATTTTCTGTAACAGTAGTATCCATTGTTCAGGTGCTGCTTTAATTGTATTGTTCAAATTCAGTTTCCGCATTGGAGAGGTCTGAGTGATAAGAACAAGGCTCAAAAATTTAGCTGTGGCTTTACATAGTATATCATTTATTTCTAAATTTCAGGGACATTCTTATGTTCTGAACAGAGAAGAAAAATGAACTAAAATTTAAAAAGAAGTTACTTGTTACTTAAATGTAATCAAGTAGATGTTCTGAATTCTAGGATATTTAATCTTTAATATTTTTTGCAGCTGTCAGTACAAATCTGTTTCAGATTAACTTTTGTAGCTTAACATACAGACCACATGGTCACATCAAGCACCTTTACTTTGGCCAACCTTAGTGTGACCTATGGTTGAGTGTTATAATAACACAAGAAAACGCCAACTGGTCTCAGAAATATGCACACACAAACACACAAAACAAAATATATGTGATTTACACACATAGGGAGCATATGAATTTGAAAGTCTGGTTTTTGTCATGTTCATGCACCAAGTCTATTGTACAATACAGCAAGAGTCAGATCAATTTTTGGAATGGGCTCAATATTAATATTTTATTACAGCATCTCATTTCAGTATAAATTTAAATCTTTGAATGGTTACAAAATTACGGTCTTTCTAAAATATCAGCGACACAAAAGATAAATACTATACATTACCTTAAATATCTAATCAAAATTAATCTATAACATCTAGCACCAGTTTTGCACATTATACTTGAAAGACAGTGTCATCATAACTAATTAGTAACAAACTAGAGCACTACTTCCTTTTTAAACTCCTTGTAATATGGGTCCACAGGTTATATGTATTGCTTAAAGGACGCCATTTCTGCTTATGGCTGCAAATGTTTCTATTACATTATTCCAGTTTCAGTGTTGTGCCATTGTCAAGCATAAACATTAAATGCCATATCAGATCATATAAGTATGTTATAAGGTTTCAGAAATGATCCACAGGTGAAAAATGAACCTGATTAGTTTAAATGTATTTCTTCTGCAGAGTAAATGGACAAGAATTGTGGTGATAGGTATTAAACTAGCTATAATAGAAACAGTAGTACCAGTAGTTGGATAATGGATTAGAGTGCTAACAGCAGCAGTCTTGTGGTACTAAGAATTGGATTTTTATTATTTTTTCTTATGTTTTACTATATACTAACAGCAGAAGTCTTTTGGTAGTAAGAATTGAGATTTTATATTTTCTCTTGTGTTTTGTAATATTATTATGCAGCACACAGATATTATTATCCCTCAATGTATGTGATTAAATGACCTATTACAGCTACCATGGTAATAGGTTGCAACTGTGAAAGGATAAAGAGACACACAAATGGGAAGGCTGAAGGATTTGATATACAAATAGTTGGAATACCCACCTGTTCATTATATTTGGCACCACACTTATTCTCATTTTCAAACGAATTTGTGGATGGAAAATATTTTGAGTCCAACAAGAGGTTACAGAAACTGTAGATGGGTAATATGCATATGCACATGCACCCACGGGCACGTGCACACACAAACACACACACACACACACACACACACACACACACACACACACACACACATACACACACACATACACGCACACACACACACACACACACACACACACACACACACACACACACACGGAAGTGTTGGCACATGGCACTCAACGTAGGTGGTGACCTGGGTAAGATAACTTCTCCAGTAGGTGGTAGCATGGTCAGCCTTGACTTGGCAGTGCTGTATGGCAAGTTAGGTGGTAGCATGGTCAGCCTTGACTTGGCAGTGCTGTATGGCAAGTCACAGAGCTGGAGATGGAACTGAAGAAAATCCAACCACCATTACTGTAGATAAACATTTTGAATTAGCATCCACTGATCTAACAGAGTGAGACATCTATTAGATGTTAATTATTCTGTGTGTGTGCTACTCACCTAATGGTAATGTGAGCACTTTCCTTAACAAATTAACTGAAGTCATGGAAAGAGACATCCCCCCCCCCCCCCCCCCCCCACACACACACAAAAACCAACAACATAATAATAAGTAAAAACATGAGTTTTAACCCAAGTGTTGAAGATAAAATTGGTAATAACTTCCTAAACATTATGAGCACATTTGATGTGGCACAAATGGTACAGGCTTGTATAGCATATCCGAAAATTTTAAACCATGTTCTTACAAATATTGACACAGAAAATTGTAAAGTATTTATACAAGCTCTTGGTCCTTGACATCATTACTATCAGATAATAAAGCTAAAGAAAGGCCTGGTAAAAACTACAAGACTGCAGGCCAACAAAAGGATTTTTTTTTTTTTTGAACAAATGATATACTTTTTCTGGGCTCTGGCAGATCAAACCAGGGACAAAGTGTGTGTGAAAAACAATATACATGCTAAATTTAGAATTATATTAATGACTTCAGCTGCTGACGGGCATTGATATATATCAACAGGGACAGGTGAAAATGTGTGCTTCAACCGGGAGATGAACCCGGGATCTCCTGCTTACATGGCAGATGCTCTATCCATCTGAGCCACCGAGAACACAGAGGATAGTACGACTGCAGGGCCTATCTCGTGCATGCCTCCCTCGAGACCCACATTCTTACCTTGTATGTCCACACACTACATTCGTAGTGTCCCACTCCGACACACTCATTACTCATGGAAGAAGTTCTTACACCATATCCATATAAGTATATAGTTCTGGCAATACCAGCCATGACCTCCTTCATCTGTGTGGACGCACACATATTCCCTGAACTCTTACGGGACTTGGTAAGAATGTCTTCCATGTGTAATGAGTGTGTTGGGGTAGGGCACTACGAATGTAGTGTGTGGACATACAAGGTGAGAATGTAGGTCTCATGGGAGGCGTGCACAAGACAGTCCCTGCAGTCACACTAACCTCTGTGCCCTTGGTGGCTCAGATGGATAGAGCATCTGCCATGTGAGCAGGAGATCCCGGGTTCGAGTCCCAGTCGGGGCACATATTTTCACACGTCACCATTGATATATATCAACGCCTGTCAGCAGCTGAAGATATTAATATAATTCTAATTTCGTTCTAGATGGCTGCAGGTCATCAATGGTGTCTGTTCTTTCGGACATGTCCTTATTCCACCAAGTGAGTACATGTACCAATCTGTGATGCATATCAGGAAAAACACTACTAAGTATTTCACTAATAGTTCTATACACAATCATGTAACAAGAGCCAGTGTGAGGTTACATTTACCCAGGAAAAATAAATAAAAAACGCAAAACAGCATTTTATATCAGGGAAGAAATTGTGTAATAAATTGCCAAAGGAAATGAAAAAGATTACTAAATTACACCTATTTAAAAAAAGCAGCTAAAATGTTCTTCATAAATAATGCATACTACCCAATTAAAGATTACTTAGAGGACTCACAGTAGTGAATAGTAATGAAACAGGAAAGTACAACACTGTTGCGTTTCCATACATGATCGCAGTTAACTGCTTTCACAATGAAATCATGTGTTAAGACATAAAATGCATGATAGTAATGTCTTGTCATTCTCTGAGGTTCAATGTCTCACTTATCATGGGGAGGGGGAAAGCTGACTCAGTTTTTCAAGTGCACTGAGGGGATAGTTGAATATGTGTGGGCATGGAATTAGCTTTCTGAACAGACTGGGTTAGTGCGAAGGACCCAGGAGCATCTTCACAATCCATGAGTATCAGGGGTGTCTTTAGTACATGTGGCAATGAAGAACAAAACTGTCATTTACCTGAAATAAACTGTATTGTAAATCGAGGAACATTGTACAATAGAGACTAAATGAATGAGGAAGTGTTGATGTGAAGGCCCTGACATCACTTTTGGGAGGCTGGAGTTGCTCAGTCTGGCCATTCTGATTTGAGTTTTCTGTGGTTTTCCTAAATCACTTACACAAATGCTGGGATCATTCCTTAATCAAGGCTATGGTCAACCACCTGTCCTATCATCACAAGCCACCTGTCCTATCATCACAGGCCACCTGTCCTATCATCACAGGCCACTTGTCCTATCCTCAGAAAGCATGTTATGTACTCTGTGTGTTGTATATTCCAAGCTACTGATTTGTATTGTATTATCTTGACAATTCCTATATCATCGTGAAATCCTTGGATGAATAAAGATAAATGAAATAAATTAATAACCAATATTGTATACCTTCTTTTATTTGTTTTAATTCCTAGGCTTGTTATGAGCTTCTATTCACTATGTAAAGATGAAAAACAAAAAAATATTTAGAGCATTTCAAAACTTATAGATGTTAACCTGAGACTGTTGCTAAATGTAACAGTTGTACTAAACCATATCATACTTCAGATAACAGATACATTTAAATATAATGTTTCAGCTCCAAGATTATCTGTAAGTATACAAGAGCAAATCAAGTACTTAAACGTTAATAAACTGGCAGTTTTGGAACTGTTAGTGGCAGCTTGAGGTAAGCAGATTCCTTTCATATTTACTGGTTTATTGAGACTACACAACAAAATGAGAAATATGTGTTGTTTATTTCCTTTATTTGTACATACTAGAATACATTATCTTTTCTTGTCAATATTTACATGACTTAAAAATTGTTAGAATGCATAAATCAGTCAGAAACTTACATGTGAGCTATGATATCATCACAGTATATTTCTCTGGAAGTCAGTGGTTCTCAAGGTTTTCCATACAACTTCAACTGTGCATCCTGAATCATTATCTTTTAAATAATAATAATTATAATAATAAACTGTGTCTCAGTGCCTTTAATTTCATTATGAAAGCACCATAAATATTTCATGATTTGTAAAGTTTCATTGAATGATTTGCAAAGGGTGTCATAAGTTATGAATTTCACAGTCATTTGGCTTCATGCAGAATGGTTTGAAGAGAGCAGAACTCAAATATTTGTTATCTGTAAAAGAAAAAAGGATTTTTTGTCATACATGTACAGAAAAGTGAAGAATATTACAAACCAAATCATCCATAGTTTTTGCTGTTAATGCTAATAACAATACACAGTTTGAAATAAAATGTGAGGCTTAAAAAGAGATATTCTTTATGATGTCTCTCAAAGTTAATAAATAAACTACTACATGAAATATTGATTATAGTATGCAATTGCAAAAAAGACTACATTGATCCTGGTGTCATAATCTCATCACAAGTAATATCAAACATAGTTATCAGTATGTGGGATATATGATGTGAACGAAAAGCTGTATATAGTGAAATTGCAATTTTTGAGGTGGAGAATGCTGTAGTTCTCCATACTACAATTGGCTGGGTAAGTCAGTTGAGAGGTGGTAGAAAGACGAGGGCATACCAATTCCATGGCTAGTAGATAAAGCACTGTGTGGTGTGCAAAACAACCTGTGCTTATCTTTTTTGATTGTGATCCCAAGGAAAAACAAAAAAGGTTGGGGGGAGGGGGGGGGGCAGTGGGGGCTAGGGGGTGTGGACAACCAACACCATATGATATGTCACTTGTGTGGAAAACACAAGAAAATCATGGAACAAGGAAGAAAAATTTGCACTTTTCAGAAAGAATTAGAGTGGCATATTTTTAATTAGAAAGGAGAATGAGAATGTGGCTAGTGGGAAAGGATTAAACATAAAAATACTGAAAGGAGAAAAATTCAGAAATCATATTTGAAAACTTCATTGAACAACTCTCTGGCATATCACCTGACCCAGATGGAAACAGCTTACACAACCACTGATTTTGCAGTATTCAGATGAAACCTGGATGAACACAGCTGTCAGCCATGTAAAAAAGTTAGTGGGTTGCTATGGGCTGCAGCATAGTCTCATGTATGTTCTGTATCAGTTGCTGCAATTGGAAGATGTGGATATGTTAAGTGTGGCTTCCACCTGAATAGCAAGAAGTAAAGACTAAAAGCACTTCTATTAAGAAATATAAATGTGTCACAAAGAAACAAAAAACATTTAAGCTTAACGGAGCCAGATGAGCAGTTTTCAAGTTAGAGTCAGATTACAGACAATAATCTTGAAAGAAATCATAAGAGAATGTACCACAAAATATCTTGTATCATGATGAGTTAGTTTGTTTTCCAACATGTTATGAGGCTTGAAAACAATGTAAATGAGATTCTTGTATGTTTAGAAGATTTTAAAGAGTCTGAATCGAGAGATTTTCCGTTCCTGTCTGAATAGCATATAGCCACAAGTTTAAGGAAGTTATAAGCATCATTGTCTTCTAAAGTCAATAGATAAAAAGAAGAAAGAGGTTGTTGCTGCTTACGTAAAACTTGATCACAAAGTCAGAAACATTGAAACAGGCAGTTTTTTCATAGACCAGAACTTAGATGCATGTGCTTGTGTCATTACTGAAGAATATTTCTCTTATAATTGTATCAGTCCACAAAATCACATAGGAAATATTTATGAGAAATCTATGTTCAGTGTCTGACAGTCAAGAAGAAAGTAGTAAAAAGTTTGTTAATATTTTAATGTAGATTTCTTAAAATATTCTGACAGATTATTTGGCTGTTAAGGTCTGATTTCAGAAGTGAATTTTCCAACTGATGTACAATAAGATAGTGGGATACTGATTGTTAACTTTTTGATGAACAGTATTTAGTACCAAAATGTTAATACTCACTGCATCAGTAGTACACTATCTGAAAATGATGGGTAATTATACCTTGGAGAGGTCCACATAAAACAGTGAAGCTAGCTAAAGAGAGCAGGATACAGTCTTCTAAGAGAAGCAATGGGATGAGATATATGTGGAAAGAGATGCCAATGTGAAATCATGTATTTCATGATAAATATGTGTCAATATATGGAACTAGTCTTCCTATAAAGTTTGGAAGAAATGAGAAAGAGGAAATAATATATTTGCCAAGCAAACAAAGGTCTTTTATTACCTGAACCCTAAAAAAATTGTGGTAATTTTTAGTAAGAACTGTTATATACTCCAGAAATATGTCAGTCAGAGGCAGAAAATTAATATAATTAAACAGAACCACTGTACTGTAAATGAGAATCCATAAATTGCAAGCATATTTAAGAAAAAACGGAGTCAGATACTTTAGTTGAAGAAGTAAAATGATACTTTATATTCAAAATAGGTACATAAAAAATTGAAATTTCAAGTTTCAACAACATCCTAAATCGAAATTAAAAGTATTATAAAAGTTTCAAAAAATAATCTCATGCAATGTTGATAAAACTTCAAATAAAATTCAAAAGTGTTTTGATGTTCTTAGTGATATCAGAAAGGCAGAGAATTCTTCCTTACAATTGCCACCAATAAAACTTTTTACAACTAAAGATATGAAAAACAGAAATCCATTTTACAGATTTTTCCCTAAGAAGATAAATTTATGTAGCACATTACAGTTTGGATAGCAGAGTATCTGACTGAGAATGTCATTTATACATTCATACCAAATGTTGTAAGCCTTAAATCACAAAATTTCACTAACAGATATCACTTGTGATCTGCCCAAAGCATTGCTAAAGTCTGAATAATAAAACTAATAGTATGACAAACAAGGAGTTTGAATCATACTTGCAAAAGTATGCAAAATGTAGTGCTGGGTAATTCAAATAATGCTGGAAGGAAAAAATACAAAGAGTAAATTTAGGTCTTTCAGATCATAACACACTCATCACAAGTATCAATTCTTCTATATCCAAGGTAATAAAATATAAACAGGAATATAAAAGACATTTCTCCACAGAAAATCTAAATACTTTTATTCAGATGTTAGAAAAGGAAACCTAGGAAAATGTATTTTCAAACACAACAACCAGTAATTCATACAATGCTTTTTCTAGTACTTTCATGTTCCTATTTGAGATGCGTTTTCCAAAACAGCTTGAAAAATAAATGGCATGCCAAGGAACAACAGTCAGTAGGTATCACCTGCTATCAGAGTATCTACTCAAACTCTAAAACATCTCAGTCAAATCAAAAAAAGACACCAATCATAAAAACTATGCAGACTGCATTAAGACATATAAGAACATTTATAGGAAGGTGATTAAGAAAGCTAACACAATGCACAATGACGAAATAATTTTAGGGTCAACAAATACATCAAAATCAGTATGGGAAGTAGTAAAATAGAAAGAAAGAAATAAAAATGTTAAAAGTCAAGAGGAAATTGTTTTAAAAGATGATCATGGTGTGTTAGTCAGAAATCTTACCCTTGCAAATTACATAAATGACTACTTCATAAATACTCTAGCCAACCCGAGTAAAAATTGCCATAGGAATAGTGGACTCTGTTCCAAAAAAAAAAAAAAACAAAGTGTTAATTCAATATTGCTATGCCCCATGAATATACCATAAGTTCTAAAAATAATTTTAAAAAAAAATGAGGAATAAAATGTCTTCAGACTGACAAAGTAACTGGTTGAGTCATAATAAAATGTGCTAGTGTCATATCAGAACTGCTCTTGACCATCATAAATATATCATTATTGGAAGGAGTGTTTCTTCAAAGATTAAAAATTTCAAAAATAAAACCACTGTATAAAAAGGGCAATATATATGCAGTGGGAAATTATAGACTGGTGGCTTTGCTATCTGCATTTTCAAAAGTAATGGAGAAAGTCTTGAAACACAGGATTACAAATCTCCCTGAAAAATTCAATCTCTTGTCTGTAAGCTACTTTCCATTTCAGTGAAAATGCAACAATGAGAGTAGACAGGCACAATAGTACAATAGCAATAAATCTGGATGTATCAAAGGCATTTGTTGCTGTCCAACATGATATCTTGCTTGACAAATTAGAAGTTATTGATGTATGAGGAGTTATGAAAAAATGGTTCCAGTCTTATCTCTGTAACAGAAGACAGATAGTAGAAATTGAAAACCAAAGTATTGCTTAAAACTCTGATTTTCGTACTGTAACACTTGTGGAGCACAGGAAGTGTTCTAAGACCTCTCTTATTTCTAATGTATGTAAAGTATATCAAAATTCCAATCAATGGTACTCACATAACCCTGTTTGCTGATGATACAAATGTTCTTGTAACAGATGTAAACGAAGTATTGCCAACATCTGAACTAGAGTTTTGGAATATTTACAAAATTGGTTTGAAATGAACAAGTTAACTTTAAATATTTCAAAAACTAATTACATCCATTACAGGAAAACAAAATCACAAAATGATCTGGATGTCATAATACAAAATCCATTATCTCGCTAGCAAGTTAAGTTCTGCTTGCCTTGCACTATGTGTAATTAGTAATGTGTCTCATAAACAGTGTAACAGAACTGTCTACTTTGCTTGCATTCATACAGTTATACCGGTGGCCTCACTTTCAGGGGTTCATAACACGACAAATCTAAAAACCATCCTCACACTACAAAAATGTGATGTAGAATAATTACCAACAGATGAAGGCTAACACCCTTCAAGCAGCTATTGTTGTACTAACTGTACACTGCCTTGTTAAATGTTCACTCATAGTCACACTTATTTGATTTTGTCACTCTCTCAATCAAAGGCTCTGTCTTCAGAGGCCCTAGTTCCTCTGTGGCTAACTTTTCCTGGTAATTTACTTTCCTGTTCCCAGAATGAGATTTTCATGCTGCAGTGGAGTGCGCATTGATATGAAACTTCATGGCAGATTAAAACTATGTGGTGGACTGAGACTCAAACTGGGGACCTTTACTTTATGCCGGCGAGTCCTCTACAAACTAAGCTGCCCAAGCATGACTCATGACCCATCCTCACAGTTTTACTTTTCTGTTAACATTTAAAATAGATTCACCATAGTTTATGTTTACACTGCACATGAAAGCTGATTCCTGCATAGTAAACAACCAACTCCAAACACAAAGTGCCATTTGTGAGATGATTAAACTGAAGTAGTAATTTCTGCCAACATGGTCACTTGACTCGAATACAAATGAGGCACTGAGATCCATAAGGGCCTAAACCACACCGCCATTGATCCCACATTTAAGTGAATATCAGAGAAACCAGTGATACAGTTTTTTGTGAATTTTCATGTATACATTATGGGCCTACAGGACAGATAAACTTGACTCACCATATGCTCCACAGATTTCAGGAGGATGAATAAATGCTACAATGTCACAATCGATGGTGATGTGCTTTATGCCCTTATGATTCTCTCCACCTAAATGGATTACTGTACGATAAAATTCATAATTTAATATACTATAACTCATTCAGAAGCCCACGAAATAGGTTGATTTTCAGTCCAACTTTAACATACACTGATGTCCGATATAATTTTCCTACAGTATATAGTGAGTGAATTAGCTTATCTGAGAAGTGTGCTATCATGTAGCAGCATTAATGCCGAGCAAATGGGGAAAAAAGTCTGCCGCATTAACAGCATTCAAAGAAAAATAACCAATAAATCTGCAAGGCTTTGAAAGTTAGGGTGTCCATGTGCACCTGTGATCTTACACAGTAGCCGGCACTCATTACTACTATACATTTGAAATTGATTTATATGAAACTCTGTTCTGTGTAATTCTTATTTATATGTAAAGTTTTGTTGGTCCCTCTAGTATCTCACTCCGCGGAAGTCGAAAACGGACAAATGGACGTGGTCAGCCCATAGAGGGCTCCGCGTCCGCAGCGGCTATTCCGCGCAGCGGCTCTCGCGCAGCGAGTGCGCCACCGCTACGCCACGTGCAGACAGCTGCCAATAGCCGCTCCCTCCGGTTTTGTATATAGGGACTCGCTCTGCCCTAGTCCAGTCAGTCTGGTACTCGCTCTGGATAGAGTTTCTGTCTCGGCGGTACTGCGTTCTTGTCGTTGCTCGTTGTTTACTTTTGCCTGGCTCTGGTTCTGAGTGGATTTATTGTTGGTGTTTGGTGTTGTGGTTTCTACAAACCTCCGTTGTTTATCTCTTCCTTGTTGTGCCGGTCATAGTCAGTCGTGGTCGGTTGTCGTTGGTCTGTCGTCTGACTCGTCCTTGTGTTTACCTGGTGGTGCGTGCTCCACTGCCGGCGGCTTCCCCACCTGGCGGCTTCGGTCCGCGGCCCAAGGCGTTCGCACAGTTGGTTGTGGTTACTACATTGGCGACGAGGTAAACGGAACGTAGGAGTACGGAAGAGAAATTGCTCACTCTCTTAGAGCAACAGCAACAGCTCATGCGACAGCAGCAGCAGCAGTTGGAGGTCTTACAGACATCACTGCAGTTGCTCTCGGACAGGGTCAATAAGTGGGATTCCCTCCCACCTCTTCTCCCAGGTGCCCCGCATTCAGACACGTTCCCATGTCCGCCGTCTTTCCCACCGTTCAACGACGCAAAAGAGGATTGGGAAACGTACCTGCATCGTCTGAAGCAACATTTCACGGCCTTTCAGGTGTCGGATGACTCTCCGCAGCGGTCGTTATTCTTGTCTTGGGCCTCACCGGACACGTTTTTCTTGCTCCGCAAGTTGGCACCGTTTGCCAACCCCATGGCTCTCTCCTTTAACGAGATCTGTGTGTTGCCAACTAACTATTATTCCCAGCGATACCACGTGGTTGCGTCTCGCTTGGAATTCCATCAATACCACAAGCAGCTGGGTCAGTCCTACCGTTCCTGAGTGATGGATTTGCAAGGCCTCAGCCGCAAATGCAACTTCACGTGCACCAATCAGCAGTGCAAGGTGTCATATGCAGATTCGTTGATTCGGGACGTGGTCGTTCAACTGGCACCCGGTCCAGAGGTCAGCACTGCGGCGTTAAAGTTGGACAACCCCTCATTGGAAGACATTCTGCGTATTGCCCATTCCTTCGAAATTGCTCAAGCGGCGAACGAATGTCTCATGGCGCGGCCCCAGGTGGCAGCAGTCGAGACCACTTCCCGCTCCACTCCTTCCCGCCGTCGACGAGGCGCAGTCTCCAGGGCACCGGCGTTGAGATTCCTCGCTGTCTGACATCTCTATGGCGTCCGAACTGCCGGTCGCCCCTCGACGACGGTCGCGTGGCCCCCTCCCGTCGTGCCCCCAGTGCTTCTCGGCCCACACTCGAGCTGACTGTCCCCATCGCTGGAAGACCTGTTCGCTCTGTGAGAAAAAGGGCCACCTTTGATCTGTCTGTCGTGGCTGCTCGACCCGCCCCCGTCCCGCACCTGTGGGCGAACAGGAGGCCGTCCACACTTTACACGCATTCGCCCCTCGGACCGACACATTGGCTCAAAAGTTATTCCTCACCCTACGCATCTTTAACGAGGACATCCATTTCCAGGTCGTTACGGGGGCCACCATTTCATTGGTCAATCTGACGACGTATGCACGTCTCGGGTCTCAAGAATTGTCCCCACCCTCTCGGAGGTTGGTCACCTACGGCGACAGTTCCATCCCTCTCCGTGGGCAGTTTTCTGTTATGGCCATCTACAAAAACGTTCCCTGGCCCCTTACCCTATTTGTGGTGGACCAGCCGTCGGCTTCGGACATTTTTGGACTAGATGCGTTTACGCGGTTTGGCTCTTCCATTCAAGATGAAATGCAGTTCGTTTCAACTACGGTTCCATTTCAGGACCTAGACGATCTGTGCGCGTCCTTTTCCTCCCTGTTTTCAGCAGACCTGGGCTGTGCTTCCAATTTCCAGGCACACATCACTTTACTGCTGAACGCACGGCCTCGCTTTTGTCGGCTCGGCCTATTCCGGTAGCTTTGCATACGGTCATCAAGCAGGAACTCGATCGGCTACAGGCTGTGGGGGTTATCAAACCAGTACAATCGAGTGCCTGGGCAACGCCCTTAGTGGTCATCAAGAAACCCAATGGATCGCTTCGTCTTTGTGGGGATTTTGGGGCTACAGTCAATGCTCAGTCTTTGGTCGAAACTTATCCCATTCCTCGACAGGAAGACCTTCTCGCTAAACTGGCCGGTGGCGAGTACCTTTCTAAGATTAATCTGGCAGAAGCCTATCACCAATTGCCATTAGATGAGGAATCGCAGGCCATCATCATCATCAACACGTCTTTCGATCTCTATAAATACAAGCGTCTTCCGTTTGGCATTTCCTCTGCCCCTGCGATTTTCCAGCGGTATCTCGAGCAACTTACGCAACCAATACTGGCTTGTGTCAATTACCTCGATGATATCTTAGTCACGGGGCGCATGTGCCAGGAACATCTGGGCAACCTCAGTACCTTATTTCACGCCCTGCAGGCTGCGGGTTTACGTTGTTGGCTGGAGAAGTGCAGCTTTTTCAACCGTAAGTGGAGTACTTAGGGCATTGGCTCAGTAAAGGTGGCATTTGCCCTTTGGACCACAATGTCGCAGCCATCAATGCCCTTCCCCATCCACAAAACTTATCTGAAGTCCAGGTATTCTTGGGGAAGTCAATTATTACTTAAAGTTCTTACCCCAAGCCGCCCACGTCGCGCATCCCCTAAATCGCCTGCGTTGCAAAGGGGTACCTTACACATGGACTTCTGCCTGTGATCAGGCTTTCACCCGCCTGAAGACGATGCTGAAATCTGCCCGTTGTCTTACACCTTTCTCTCCGGATCATCCATTGGTGGTGGCGGCCGATGCCTCAGCATACGGGATTGGGGCAGTCCTGGCACACAGGAATGAGGATGGGTCGGAACAACCTGTGGCATATGCATCCAAGATGTTAACCCCTGCTCAAAGGAATTACTCTCAGATCGAAAAGGAGGCTCCTGCCATTAATTTTGCACTTCAGAAATTTCATATTTACCTGTTTGGGGCGCAGTTCACCCTCCTCACGGATCACAAGACCTTAGTGTCGCTTTTCGGGCCCCATTCGCACCTCCCAGAATGGACGGCTCAGCATCTTCAGCGCTGGGTGTTGTTCTTGCGTAATTACACTTACACCATCCGCTATAAGCCCACCAGTCAACACACTAATGCAGATGCCTTGCTACGTCACACATCGCCGCTTCCACATGCAGGGACCCCATTCTGCGGCAAGTCCTCCGCTATGTGACCCATGGTTGGCCTCCCTACCTTACCCAACGTTTGAAAACTGACTTCAACCCATGGCGTCATGTCTCACACAGACTTTTGGTGATGGAGGATGTCCTCCTGTTGTCCACGGACTCGGACGCCCATCGGGTGGTCATCCCTCCGGACTTACGCCACCATGTCCTGCACTTATTACACCACAGACACTGGGGGATGTCTCGCATGAAGGCGTTGGCTCAGCGACATGTCTATTGGCCAGGGATCGATGGCGACATTGAGCACCTGGTCCATGGTTGCACAGTGTGTGCGCGTCATCAGGCTTGTCCTCCACAATCTTTCGCACCCTGGCCAACACCCAGCCAACACTGGGACAGGATCCATCTAGATTTTGCAGGCCCCTTCTTAGGCTCCATGTGGCTCCTCATCATTGATGCATATTTCAAATACCCATATGTGGTCCACATGGCGCCCACCACCACTGACGCCACCCTCACTGCCTTGGCCCAGGTGTTGGCCATTGATGGCCTTCCTCACACGTTGGTCACAGATAATGGGCCCCAATTCACGGCGTCCTCGTTCCAGAACTTCTGCTCCACTAATGGTATCAACCACATTCGCTCTCACCCCTTCCATCCTTCATCCAATGGCCTGGCAGAACGCCTGGTCCGCACTTTCAAACAGCAGCTAATGAAATCAGTGGAGCTGTCGGCCACCACCTCAGCCCTCACCTTGTTTCTAAGCTCCTACCGCCCTACACCGGTGGCCGGTCATAGTCCTGCCGAACTCCTTCACGGGCAACAACCTCGGACCCTCCTCCACTTGCTGACACCATCCCCTTCTGGGCCACGCTCTCGCCCCTCCCAGCGCTACACCCCAGGCATGGCCGTGGGGGCCCGCTCCTATGGCAGCACACCTGCATGGATGCCCGCTACAGTGACGGCGGCTCATGTGTGGCGTGTGACAACCGTACAGCCACACAGGGGGCTCGAGCATCACCACCATAACCAACTCCGCCCTCGGACCCCTGCCTTGATTCCTCCCCCACTGCCTTCCCTGCTTACTGGTGCAGACGCGTCCCTCGAGGTGGAGCCCTCCCCTTCCACCTCCATCTCCTTGCCGGCTCAGCAGACACCCCTTCCGCCACGCCAGGGTATAGAGACGCCCTCTGACCCCCTGCCCTCTGGTGACACCTTGATGGATGCCGGAGACAGTCTGCCCTCACCTCCCCCAGTGGTCCTTCCGGACGTCTCACAACCCGTGCCCTCGTTCCGCCCGCCTCGGCATCGTCCGGGGCATTTCTGCCCCTATGCGCCAATTTCGGGGGGGGGAGGGATTTAGTACCTCACCCCGCGGAAGTTGAACACGTGCCAGAATAAATGGACGTGGTCAGCCCATAGAGCGCTCTGCATCCGCGGCGGCTATTCCGTGCAGTGGCTCTCGCACAGCGAGGGCGCCACCGCTACGCCACATGCAAACAGCCCCCAATAGCCACTCCCTCCGATTTCGTATATAGGGACCCGCTCTGCCCTAGTCCAGCCAGTCTGGTACTCGCTCTGGATTGAGTTTCTATCTCGGCGGTACTGCGTTCTTGTCGTTGCTCGTTGTTGACTTTTGCCTGGCTCTGGTTCCGAGTGGATTTACTGTTGGTGTTTGGTGTTGTGGTTTCTACAAACCTCTGTTGTTTATCTCTTCCTTGTTGCGTCGGTCATAGTCGGTCGTGGTCGGTTGTTGTTGGTCTGTCGTCCGACTCGTCCTTGTGTTTACCCGGTGGTGCGTGCTCCACCGCCGGTGACTTCCCTGCCTGGCGGCTCCGATCTGCAGCCCAAGGCGTTCCCACAGTTGGTTGTGGTCACTACAGTCCCGTTAAAATATAATTTAAAAACACGTCCATTAAACCATACATATATGCAATGCATTTTTAGTAATTCACTATTATAGACCACAAATTCTAGTGAAATAAATTCCCTGTGATATTTTTCTTAACTTTCTTGATGTATGCAAGTACAGCAAGTGGTCAGTCCCATGGAGACCTGGGACAAAGACAGTTAACCAGAGTAAGTAGCATGGAAACAAAGACACTCCCAGCATTGTTGTTTTCAATACAGGAATTTCTCTTGTGGTAACAATTGAGTAGTTAAAAGCTGCCTGCTGACATTTATTGTTGAAAAGTGCTTCTATCATTCAGTCACTTCTGATCAGCCATGGAGAACAGAAAAAGGGAAAGTTGCACACTAGATCAGAAAGTAAAATTCATACAAGAGTTTGCATGCTGATCCACACAATCAGGCTTAGGAGTTGCCTGTACTACAGTACATATGTCATCAGCAAAAGAAATAGTACTTTGAACATGTTTTTAAGATTGGGTACAAAATCAACAAAACACAACTATCAGCAAGAAGGAGGTATGTAGATTTGGAAAAGGCACTTTTTACATGGTTGCAGCAAAAATGGGTTGCAGTCCTATTGATCAGTGGTGACATGCTGAAAGCAAAGGCGCCAGAAGTATGAACATCACTGCTGATTTCAAGGCTTCATCAAGATGGTTACAAGGCTTTAAATATCATCATGGAATAATGGGGAGAACAATTTCTGGTGAATTGAAAGCTGTGAACAATGTCACCATGCAACACTGAATTGATGAGGTTCTGCTGAGTATATTAAGAGATTGTTAACCTCGTAACATCCACAACTGTGACAAGATTGGTCTACTCTACAGTCTAATTCCTAGTAGAACAGTAGCTGCAAAGTGTGGCTCATGTTATGGAGGTACAAAAAGTAACATTCATATGACAGTTCTTCTCGCCACAAATGCAGATCGAGTCACCCACTTGTGTCAGCAAAATCTAAAAATCTGAGGTGTTTCAAAGGTGTAAAGATGAATCCTATGGAATACAAATCCAATAAATTTTTTGGATAGTTGTGATTTTAACAGAACAGTGGTTTTAAAAAGAAGAGGACCCTGCTTCTTATGGATCAATGTGCAGAACATCCACTCTAAATAGTTTTGAAAATGTTTGAGTGGAATTTTTCCCTCTAAACTATACAGTTTTATACAGCCACTTCATTTGGGCATTATTGCAAATTTCAAAGTTCATTATTGAAAAAAACAGTTGAAGAACTGACAGATGCAGGTAGTGAGAGTCTCTCCATTAACTTACCACAAGTCATGGAATTTTTTTGCCTGCCTGGCAGCTGGTGTTATCCTCCACAATAAACAACTGTTTCTAGGAAGCTCTAGGAAGGGGCTGCCATTGACGATGGTGGTGGTGGTGACAGTGAAGTCATGTCTGGTAATGAGTTAACTCTACTGTAGGGTGCAGATTTCGGCAGTTTTGTATATTTTGATGATAATCTCACTATGTTTGTGGAACTATAGGATGAGGAGATTATTGCTGATGTGTTCCAATAATGTGGTGATGATCAAGAAGGTGAACCAGCTTCAAGTGACAGTGATAGAGATGGAGATGACGACCTGAATCTTGAAACACCTAAACTAAGTGAAGTGTTAAGTGCAGTCAAAGTGTGCACATATTACAAAACCTGAATTCATTAAGAAGTTTGTAAAATGAGGTGTGTACACTAAATGCACAAAAAGTGAAAAAAGCCAAATTATCTGATTTCTTTAAATCAGGATGAAGTTCAAAATAATGTATTTTCCCTTTAAAACTGTATCTTTGCCATTTATACAGTGCAACATGCCAAATTACAATATAGTATCAAATTTCTCTAAACAGGAGCGAATGATATTTTTTCTTTTAATACGGAACTCTATCTTTGTTGATTGTAAAGTTTACACATGTAGACCCCCTATACGCTTTCTTTCTTTTTCCCCAATGATAAATATGATGTGTATTATCATATCTTTATTGGACTTCTAAGTAATTCTGAGTTACGAGTTTTTTTTTCTCTTCCTCCTTACATAAATATAAATTTGGTCAAACCGTATTGCAAATAAAGTACACCAGATAACACTGTAGGCAATACAATAACACTCATAGGACAAGCTTCACTGCTCATATCATCACAAACACAGAGAAGAGGGCATCAGATCGACCTAGTGATGGCTTATATGCTGGAGTCTGGTTTGGTCCTCTCACAGGCCACACTTGAGAATCAGTGCCTTCTGTGTAATGGCTGCAGTAGTAGGTAGTAATGTTGCACTAGTTATTCAGTTTCCATGGTAAAAATAGGTGGTGCCCCTACATCCCCCCACCCCCACTAAAAGTGACCACCAAGCGAGAAGAGCATACCCTGTCATGCCACCATATACAGAGTCACTTTGCTTAGGCATGTCAAAGAGAGGAGTAATGTGACAATGCAGACAATAATTACCAGCAAACACCCAGAGCACTGGAATGGTGTCATAAACTGGTTTTTGGTCCAGAAGAGTTGGGGTAGATGGTGGATCAAAGTCCAAGGAGGTTGCTTCGAAAATACAGCACAGGATGACACCTGTTACGGAGTTATATGAGTCACCACTGGTCCAAAGGGTATGCCAAGAGTGGAGAAACTGGCAGCTACTGTACAGAATATCAGAGATGAAGGTAATGATGGTGTCAAAGAAATCTTTGAAGAGAGGTCACAAGATGCATCATGAACCTGTGGCATGTGACATGCAGGGATTGTCCTGGATCCATCTTGGGGAGCATCAAAGCTCGTCAGCCCATGCCCAGGTGCCCACCTGGAAAGGAGATGCCTCTGCAATGACATGCTGTGGCGGTAGATGCAACCACAAGAGTGCGGTGATGGGTAGCCCTGCAGTCGCTTTGAACAGCAGGGGTCTTCAGTCAGGATGGTCCTTCATGTTGCTAGAAGACCACAGCAGATGTTAAGTGTGGTGTTGGACATCATTTCCTAGCAAGTGGCAGCCACGACATAATCTTCTACTTTGTTCAACATTATTGCCTGAGAGGTTGAGTGGCAGGGTGCCCTGGAAGTACCCTTACACAAGTTCATTTTAGCCCTTTGCAGTTTCAAGAATCATGAATCCAAAAGCATGAGAAGAAGAATCTATCTCAAAAATATTGTTCACTGCTGGCTCTGTTCCTGCAAGAAAATTTACTGGGTGAGTGATTTTGTTGTAAGCAAATAAAGCTGGAACTTTTCCTAGCAATGGCTCCCCTGATAGCATCCACAGGAACATAGGTTTGTCTCAACTGCCTGCACTAATGTCCAAAACTAATTTCACAGGGTATATGCTGTGAAAGGATCAAGGTATGTTTGCTGTGTTTTGTCCTGAAGATTCTAAATTTCCACAGATTTATCACTAACTTAGTTCACTTCCATAGGATGGGCCATAACAACATTAGAACTGTTAAAGTAGACCTCTTGCAAGTGTACTTCTTTGCAGCACATGTAGCGTACTGCATGCCAATGAGACACCTGCTTTTGCATGGCAAAGAAAACAATGTTTACAGCTGGCCAATGACTCTGATGCTGATGTGGTCCATCGCTGCATGTGTGGTTGTTTATGAGGTTGTCCAGACTATGGAGCAATGGGGGCCCTGCCGGAGCTGGCTTGCATTCAGCGTAATCTGTGCCAGAGAGCAGACTGCCACAATATCTTCCACTACAAGCAGACTATGAGCCAGGGGCGGCTTCTGAGATAGTGCCACTGTGCCATGGCACCACTTGCATAGAAAAGAAAGAAAGAGAAACATATGCAAATTGCACATAAAACATTATTTTGGAGTATGTATTTTCTTATTTGAAGAGGCACGTTTCATTGCACGCACTTGCATGGTAGATTTCTGAATCCTGGAGCCAACTGCAGATTGGCACCATCTGTCCTCATACGTGTTGTGTGAAAGGCTCGGCCATTGGTTTCTACATGCTTCTTATGGCAGAGGTCTGGCTCAGAGCTTTATGTTCCTTCCGCTAGAGAGCAGTAAAGTGCAGGACCTATAGAAGCATGATCTGCCATCTCTAGGGATCATGTTAGAACACATCGGGGCCCAGATTTCTTGTAACCATTTTTACAATCTTTCTGGAAGTTAATGCTAATGCATTCCTAAATGCTAATTAATGCTTAATTAAATTGAATACAGAAATAATACACTTAAATATCATTATAAATATCTATTTGCAATTTGAATATAATTATGCCCTTAGATTTTGAAGCTAAGAGGCATTATTTCAATATTGGTATATCTACCAACAGCAAGGCTATTTGCTGCAGAAAAAAAAGAAACTAATGTATTCACTGCATGTTGAGCATCTGTTTTCCATACAAAGGTGTAGTATTTCTGTTCATACTCATTACGTCCGTGTAATACAGTTCTGTACAAACACGTAGTTATTGCGAGGTCAGGTAATTGACCGGGTATATACAGTATATGCACAGTGTTATCTGTAAGGGAAAAGTAAAGTAAATGAGTTATTAAAAACGTCATTTAGCAACAGGACTCTCAGATAAAAAAACACTAGGTAGGCCACTCCTGAATCTGAATTTGTAGCAGCAAAGAAAAAAATCAATGCCATAAGTTCAATCCAGAAATTTACCAAAATACCAAAAGAAGAAATGGATTTGTGGTTGTGAAGAAAGCAACAGTTTGTAGAATAGAATAGATGTATATTGAATGTAACTGTAAACTGTGAACTGGTGCTTTGGAACTGGCTCTCAGGGGCCACGATGAATCTGATGCCTCTCAAAATAAGGGTTTTTTTACAAGCTAATTCAGTTCAGCATGGCACTGGATACACATCTTCAAGTACATCTCATTAACGCATCAGTGTTGATAGGCATTTTTAAGACCGTTCAGAACGAACTGCTACAGTGCACATTGGAACTCTACCATGACAAAGTTCGTAAAGAAATAAAATATGCCAATTATGTGGCAATAATTGCGGATGAAAGCACAAATGTTTCTTGCAAACTTCAGTTGGTTATTGTTTTGCATTATGTTGTTGTGGGAAAATGTGTTGAAAGATTCTGGAACTTTGTTAATCCAGAAAATCAGAATTCTCGTACTATAGATGAGAGTATTCTAAAGAAATTGAGCCATTAAATGCCAATGAGTGAGCAAAACTAATAGCTCAGAATTACAATGGCACATGGTTAAAAATACACTTTCTACCAGATGAAAACACACTTTTTCCGTGTTATTAAGTGACAGTATATTTTCCCTCGGAACTGTAAAACTTATCAATCCTTTGAATGGTTATGTTTTTATACACTAATGTAGAATTTCCCGGCACTTTAGAAAATGAAATTCAGGGAAGAAAACTCCTTTTGGAAAGATTTTTGATGTGCAGCAACATGTACGCTGCATATTTTCATATTACGAAAGTATAAATTCAAATTCCACCAAACACCGCATGTTACTTTCCGAATCATTGTAATTGAGATTGTGATGCGCTTTTGTAAGCTAGTCATAGCTCATGTCACATGATCCTGCCAGTCGATGACAGTGGATATTCAGAACACAGGACACGTGATGTAGTCAGCTAATAGCAACATCACTTACGTAGTGCGGATACACGAACAGGAAAAGTTAATGTTTTAAATTAATATACATAGTGTTGATACAAGAAAAGCAAAGCTTTCACATATAATATTGATCTCTAAGGTTAATAAGCTGCAAGAGAAGTTAAGTTTTCGCATATAATGTTGATATTTTTTGCGCGTATTACACTTTAAGATATATATCACACATACGTGCCAGTAACATTTTTAGCCAATTCCAGTGACTTGTCCTTAAAGATTTCCAAAAATAAAATAGCTACTACAGAGGAGAGAGAGCTTCCCGTAGCACTACATCAATTTTCTCATAATGACGACATGAATGTCTGATCTGTGCTCGAAATACTTCTAAGTGGCTCTTCATCAAACACTCTGTGTTTTAAGAAATTCATCGTACACTCGCACATAGTTCAACTTGTGTAAAAGGAAATTTACTTTGAAAGTAACACTTTTCAAACCACCATTCGCAATATTTTCCCACGACTTGTTAGAAATAGTTTCGTTTCAGTATTTGTCAGAGAGTGCCAGATAATAGGCGCCACCACACTTTGGCAGCTGCTATGACACAGGAAGCCTGTATGTTCCTAAGTGTAAAACATTAAAAGATCTTACATTATGTCACAAAAGAAAAAAAGACATCAGAGGATACTCCAAGAGCATCGGAATTTTGTGAACCATACTAAAACGGCACATTTAAAGTGCATACTTAAAAAGCACATTCGTCTGTCCAAATTCCCAATGAAGTAGGCCTCGACCTGACATTAAGCTTTTCAGAGTGGGTTTCGGGATGTAAATTTTCTTGGAGTACCAGTACTGTATTAACTCATTTTTGATTTTTTATTATGGCACAATACCATACGTGCTAGAAGATGAAAATGTGCACTTGAAATGCAGTGAGCAGTTGAAATTAGCCAATAGTGTGGAACTAAACACTTTGTTTCAAACATGTTGACCGCCTCAGCGAAAAAGATTAATAAAAGCCAAATTTCTTTAGCAAACCGACACAAATAACTTCATTGTTCTATAAGACGATTAATGCATAGCTGTCAGAAAAGTGAAAATCCCAGCCCCCCATCCCTTGAGCATTTGAGATACGACATCAAAAATTTTAAAAATCGAATTTTCAAAAATATATTCATTTTGTAGCGCACATCTTTCTGAAGAGTCTGATACATAAACCATATATGTTCGAGAGCAACACATCATAGTCCATTTTCTACTAGAAGATATTTTTATAACAGATTGACAAATAATATAAAATTGCTAAAATGAAACATATTTAAGACAAAATTAAAGCAACTGTTAACTGATAAATGTTTGTAATCCATCAAGGATTTTTAATGTTATTGTGTATAATTTATCTTTACTTCTTAACTTTTTTTAACGTTGTTGTGTTTGTAAACTGACTATGTCCACAATCATTAAGTTATTATGAACAAATAAACCATTTATTTATATACTGTCCAGAAAATCCACTTGATGCTGAAAGTACAAGCAGCAGAACATACAGCGGAAAAAAAACTTAAGAAAGGGTGATGGAGAACATGAGAAGATGGTTCTCATTTATGCATTAATTAATCAGCAGTAGCTCTCAAATCAGTTCATTTTGGACAAATTTTTTGTGTAGGCCTACTGAATGCTTTCTCGGAGGCTACCTTCATAAAACAGACAAATATGAAAGTTCAGTGAAGTCAAAAGAAACTATTTACTACAATAACAGGTACTGTGTCAAGGCTGTTTTTCATTGGTAGATTTTTCATGCCTTAACAACAATCTTCACTTACTTGTCATGCATAAGTATCACCAAAACGCATCTGTAGGTACTGATAGGCTGTCTGGACAGACCCTGGAAGTATTGGTGAGGGGTTGTTTGTCAGCTGTACATGACTTGGCAATGGAGTGAGGGGAGTGTTGTTATCAGGGTGCACAAAGAAGACCACAGCATGGCGTGCTCGGCTCCGCACTGATGCTTGATCAGGCATCACAACACGATGTGGCTGCAAAAAGAAAATTGCTTTCTCAGGTCTCCACTGTTATTAAAATGGTTTTATATTTGGGACATACAAGCATCTGGAACTTTTATGATCTTGTTAACACCACAATAAATGTACAATAAAAGTTAAAGACTGTAAACTCATCACACACAGATTCTGATATGCTGGTCTACTCATCTGCAACTCTCTGAACAGCAACTTTCTGAACAGCATGGCAGCGAGCTGGTATGACATGGGCATACAAAACTGCCACAGCATCTACAAAAATGCATCAACAGAAATGGTGATTGTGTCAAAAAATAGCTAAATGTTCAAGCTGTAAACTGATGTAAACCATTGTAGAAATAAACAGATCTATGTACTTATAAAAAAATAGGAGACCTTACTTTTGGGATTACCCTCGTATTTCACATTTGAAACGGTTGATTCTCGTTTTCTTACTGACTAAACATGGCCTACATCTTTTTTCAGAGGCTCCTGAGGTTGATCTTCTTCTCCTCTTCTTCGTTGCTGTTGGTGTTCATCTTCTGTGTTCAACACATTTAAAACTTTTGCATGGAGTCTCCAGTTACTTTAGTACTTCTCCTTTTACATGTTCCTGGACAAGTTTGTTTGAAAGATATCTGAGATATTTTCTACTCTTGAGATTATTGCTGGTGTTTCCTTTCCAGATTATAACTTAATTTATGGCAGCAATGCTCATCATCCAAAAAAACACCACCAAAGGCCATCACTCTGTGTTTCTTGCAATGTTGATAGACCCACAAAGTTTGTCAGCAGTGTCAATTCCTCCTTTTGTGTGATCATAAGAAGTTATAATTTCTGGTTTCTTGAGGTCACCTGCTCCTCCATCAATTTTTCCATTGTTGAGAAGGCTGGATATCAACAAAACATTCTTGTACTTTTTGGCACGTATGAAACAAGTGTTGCCTCTTTGTAAAAATCAAACAGACTTGAGTGGGACTCTCATTTTCTGGTTGCTGTGAATTCTGGAGGAATTCGAGGCTTAGTTTTACATAATTGCCAAAGAATGAAATTTATTTGATGCCAATTCCTTTACCAAATCATAATCCATAAACCAACTGTGCTGTGACATTTCTCCTATTGTAGAAAATGGGTGCTGCTAACCTTTTCACAACGTCGGAAGGTTTATTACTTACACTAAATGGACTATCTGGTTGGGTTCCAGCGTATATTTCCATAGTAGATGTATAAAATAGCCAAGAGTTGACTACAGTAGAAATTTTTATGCCATATGTGCTTGTTTTTTCTGGCATATTTTCTATGAAACTACAGCTACCTCGAAAAGCCTCGAGTTTTTCATCGATTGTGACTTTTCACCAAGTGAATAGCATTTTTGGCAATTCGCAACAAATTGTTCAAAAATTAATTCTTATAGGAGCTAGGCAGTCAGTTTTTCTTCATTCTCCTCTTGTTTTCACATCATCAAAATGAACAGATCACATTAAAAACTTAAATCTTTTTATAATCACAATGGTTAGGAAGTCATCCATTCGCCATAAGTCGAGATTCAGATGATTCGTGTGGTAAACCCCAGCGAGATAAAGCAGCCCGAATAAGGCTTTCATTTCCACTGTGTCTGTCTCTTCAGTGATCTTGAACGAGAATAGTTATCCTGTATTGTAAGAATAAATTTGTTTGTATTTTCTACAATATGCTGAATCATTGTGTCACAGGTGAGGCATTTCCATGAATTTAGAATATTAGTCATGATTTTTGCAGGTCCGATTACTCCAGGCAGATGAAGTAAAATATTTAGTTTACCTCGTCTTTGCCTGTTGCTCAGCTTTTTTTGCCATGACCAAACCTCGATTATTTTTTTATATTTCCATGAACAGCTTGAAATGTCGATTTTGTGCTCTAATCTTCATCGTCTTCTCAGCTGGACTGAGCATTCAATTCCATATCAGAATCTCCATCGCTTTCCGATACGTGGTCTTCTTCATCAGTGTCACTGCCCTCTGTAAAACTGTTGTCCTCATCATCCTCATTGTCGGTATCTCACAGAATTGTATTTATCACAGCTTCAACATCCAAAGGATTGTTTAAATTATACATCTCTTTATCCCCCATAGTACCTAAGAAATAAATATGAAACGAAACTGAATAAATAACATGGCACAAGCATTGAAGTTCATGCGTATCTGACACATACAATTCAGTTTAATTTCATTGTCGATTCGAGACACATGCAAATTCACCATGTACACTACTTTAAATTACTAATAAGCATTAAACGTTTAACAATTAATAATGGAAAATGCAAAGTTAAAAACTTACACAGAGGGTTGCGCGTATTCCTCAGATATGAAACATGTGTTACTATGCTGTTTACCGTAGCGGGCAGTGACCAGGACTGAAGTAGGGTGGGGTTGGTTGAAGAGGCTAGAACAAATGGGAGTTTCCCTCCCTCCCGTTTTCCAAGAAAAGGTAACAAACATTATCGCTACATATCTGACACATACGCGTGCCTATCAGAAGGTTAATCAGGCAGGTAGGTTAGAAAATTTAAAAAGGGAAATGGATAGGTTAAATCTAGATATAGTAGGAATTAGTGAAGCTCAGTGTCAGGAGGAACAAGACTCTGGTCAGGTGAATACAGGATTATAAATACAAAATCAAATAGAGGTAATGTAGGAGTAGGTTTAATAATGAATAAAAAAAATAGGAGCATGGGTAAGTTACTATGAACAGCATAGTGAACACATTATTGTAGCAAAGATGGACATGAAGCCCAAGCCTACCACAGTAGTACAAGTTTATATGCAGACTAGCTCTGCAGATGACAAAGAGATTGAAGAAACGTGATGAGATAAAAGAAATTATTCAGATAGTGAAGGGAGACAAAAATTTAATAGTCATGGGGGACTGAATTTGATAGCAGGAAAAGGAAGAGAAGGGAAAGTAGTAGGTGAATATGGAATGGGGGTAAGGAATGAAAGAGGAAGCCACCTCATAGAATTTTGCACAGAGCATAACTTAATCATAGCTAACACTTGGTTTAAGAATCATGAAAGGAGATTGTAAATGGGGAAGAGGCCTAGAGACACTGGAAGGTTTCAGATAGATTATATAATGGTAAGACAGAGATCCAGAAACCAGGTTTTAAATTGTAAGACATTTCTAGGGGCAGAAGTGGACTCTGACCACAATCTACTGGTTATGAACTGTAGAATACAACTGAAGAAGCTGCAAAAAGGTGTAAATTTAAGGAGATGGGCCCTGGATAAACTGAAAGAACCAGAGGTTGTAGAGAATTTCAGACAAAGCATTAGGGAACAATTGACAAGAACAGGGGAAAGAAATACAGTAGAAGATGAATGGGTAGTTTTGAGAGATGAAACAGTGAAGGCAGCAGAGGAACAAGTAGGTAAAAAGACGAGAGCTAGCAGAAATCCTTGGGTAACAGAAGATGTACTGAATTTAATTGATGAAAGGAGAAAATATAAAAATGCAATAAATGAAGCAGGCAAAAAGGAATACAAACGTCTCAAAACTCTGCCATAGTCGGTCCCAAGCCCAGTTGAAAAAGGAGGAGGGGGAGGAGTAACACCTCATAATAAAACCTTGGTTCACCTAGCCCAGGTGATAGTACCTCGTGAGGGCCCCTTGACAGGGATACGGTGAAGAACTCAATGGCAATGAAGACGGAGATGAAGATCATCGGTATGGTGGAACTGGCAGAAGAGGCAACCTTGCTTTTTGGGATATTATAAAAGCTATTGTCCAAGGTTATTTGGACAAAGGGCACGACGGTTTCACAGGTTAATGGCGGTACTCCTATAGCATCTATTCCACATGTTGTGGCACATGATCTGAACTTAACCAGACTGAAATCTCAGTTTCAGTCACAAACTCAGTCCAAATAAATCAACATGGACACAGCACCTTCAAAGACAAATTACCCCAGTGGGTCAAATCCCACGGTTGAAAAACCGCAAGTGGTCTATTCAGATTCTGGGGAGACCACAGAAGTGTGCATGGAGGTAAATCGGAGTGCCTCAAAGCCCCATATAACAAAATCAAACCAAAATCAAGAATTTGACTAATGACATTTAATGTAAATTCTCTCTTAAAAATGGGAAAACTAAAAAACATCCTGGACAAATCCAGAGAATGTAAAATCAAAATTATCGCATTTCAGGAATTACGATATACAGATGAAAATCCTTTTGATTCAGCAGAATACAGGACATACAAAGGAAAACCTGGAAAATGAGCCATGGCAAATTGTCCACAATTTGGAACTGGATTTATAGCAGATAAATCAATACTTGATTCAGTCACGACTTTCAAATCTTACTCTTGTCGCCTCTCCACAATGACAATAAAATCAGCTGGTCTTTAAATATGTCTGCTTGTGTCTGTATATGTGTGGATGGATATGTGTGTGTGTGCGAGTGTATACCCGTCCTTTTTTCCCCCTAAGGTAAGTCTTTCCGCTCCCGGGATTGGAATGACTCCTTACCCTCTCCCTTAAAACCCACTTCCTTTCATCTTTCCCTCTCCTTCCCTCTTTCCTGATGAGGCAACAGTTTGTTGCGAAAGCTTGAATTTTGTGTGTATGTATGTGTCTGTTTGTGTTTCTATCGACCTGCCAGCGCTTTCGTATGGTAAGTCACATCATCTTTGTTTAAAAATATATTTTTCCCGCGTGGAATGTTTCCCTCTATTATATTGAAATCAGCTAATAAGATATACACTCTAATCAACGGACATGCACCAACTAACATCACTAACAAAAACAAAGTACGAGAAGTAGAAGAATTCTGGAACCAATTAGAAAATTTCTCCAAAAAATCCCAAATACCCATGTCAAAATCCTTAAGGGTGATTCCAATGCACAAATTGGTAAAGAAGAAAAATATCAATATTGGGTAGGTAAATGGTCAGGACACACACAGACCAACCGAAATGGCATGCGACTCATTGAAATCTGCAAAAACTGCCAACTGTTTTTCAAATTGACATTTTTCAAGAAAAGAGACTCGGAAACCAAAACTTGGATCTCACCTAATCCATTACTAGGTGAATATCAGTTGGATCACGTAATGATGTCCTGCATAAATACAGTAGAAATCATGAAACTTAAAGTCCTTAATGGACTAGACCTAGATTCCGACCATTACCAAACAAAATTCTCCCTAGATGTATTTTACAAAAAAGAAAATTCACTAAGAAATCTCCACACTGTAAATATGATGTACAAAAGATAGATGGTAATGAACAATTTACAAAAGAAACACAAAACTTAAAACCACAAAATTGGCAACAACTGCAAGCAGGATTTTTAAAAGCAGCTGAAACTATAGTACCACAAACAAGAACACGTTAACACCCATGGTGGACAGATGAGTGTGACCAACTCAGACAACAGGTGTGGCAAAACAGAAAGACCCTGGAAGATCAAAAGATACCAGGAAAACAGTCACAAAAGCAATACAAACAGTCCGTAAAAAACACGAAGACAAAAAATTGCAAGACATAGAAGATGATTTCAAGAAAAACAATTCCTGAAATTTCTAACTAGTAATCAAACAAAAATTAACAAAGTACTCTCCTCCATCACTCCAATTCAAAAATGAACATGGAGAAATTGCCCATACCAACACCGAAAACTGTGAAATTCTTGCAAAATACTTTTTTAAATTACTGAATGGTGGAAAGTCTGCAGAAAAATTTGAGTTCCGTCATACACAATGAAACCCAGACTCAAAGCCACCAAGTTTACTGGAGATTAAAGAGATAATTCAGTCGCTGAAAAATAACAAAGCATCAGGAGAAGACCAAATCACTGCAGAATTATGAAGAAATGCAGGAGAAAATCTTATTGCAAAACTCAAAGAAATTGTAGATGAAATCTGGAAAACTGAAAAAATCCCCACAGATTGGAAAACAGCAATCATACATCCTCTGTACAAAAAAGGAAGTAAAACAGACCTCAACAACTATCATGGAATCTCTTTATTGTCAATAACATACAAAATTCTGTCTAAAGCCCTACTAAACTGAGCAGAACCTCACCTGGATTCAAAACTAGGCGAATACCAAGGTGGATTCAGAAAAGATCAATCATGCGTAGAACAAATCCTTAACTTGAAAAATTCGATGAAATATTTGCATAGTACTTCAAACAAAAGTTATGTCATCACGTTTGTCGACTTTAAAAAAGCATATGATAGTACTGACTGAGAATTCCTTTTTGAAGTGTTAGCAGAATTTGGACTAGATCAAAAGACAACGAACATCATAAAAGAAACACTCATGGAGACTAAATCCAAAGCAAAATTTATCAGAGAATTGAGCACAGAATTTGAAATGGACACAGGAGTATGACAAGGGGATGGACTGTCCCCAGTGCTCTTCAATTGTGCTCTTGAAAAAGTTGTTCGAGAATGGAGAAAAGCAGATGTACCAGCACACAGATTGGGACGAAAACGAATGGGCATAGAATTAGACTGTTTAGCATTTGCTGACAACATGGCACTGATCACCCAAGACATTGCCAATGCACAGAAATAGCCAGAATTATTACAAGAGCAGGCAGCAAAAATAGATTAGAAATTTCATTTGAAAAAAAAAAAAAAAAAAATTATGACTGACATCAAAGATGCACCTTCTGATCTCAAAATTGGTAATAACTACATCTACCGAGTAAAAGAATTTAAATATTTAGGGGAATGGAGTGCAGAAAATTGTAATGAAAAGAAATCTGTCTGATAGAGAGTCCAGAAAATGGAGACGGCACTTCAACTAACAAAAAATGTTTACAACAAACAGAGTCTCTCATGGAACTGCAAAATATGACACTACACAACAATAATTAAACCCGAAGCTCTCTACGCATCTGAGACACTAAATCTTCAACACAGAACACTAAAAGGGGAATTAGAAGTGAGAGAAGGTAAAATAATGAGGAAAATCCTAGGACCAAGAACTAAAGATGGTGTACATTATCCAAAACCCAATGCAGAAATATATAAAAATATCTCCAAAATAACAGACACAATGCATATGAGAAGAATCCAATTCGTGGGGCATTTAGAAAGAATGGACTCAAACAGGTTAATGCACAAAATCCATACATTTTTAAAGAACAAAACTATAAGACCGAACTGGTACAAAGAGATGAAAAAGACCTAAGAGAATTAGGGTCTCCAAATGTACATGACAGAAATGAAATCAGAAAAATCACAAACACACATGGTTTTGAGGAAGAAAGGAGAAGAACTAACCGACATACATGGTCTGCACAACGAAAACTAGCCTATTTGTTGAGTATGAAGGAATTATGGGCAAAAAGGAAGGCCAACAAATGTCGATTACGCATGGTCCTAAGTGAGGCATCCACAAAGAAGAAGAAGAAAAAAAAGCAGGCAAAAAGGACTACAAACATCTCAAAAGTGAGATCAAAACAAGTGTAAAATGGCTAAGCAGGGACTGCTACAGGACAAATGCAAGAATGTAGAGGCATATATCACTAAGGGTAAGGTAGATACTGCCTACAGGAAAATTAAAGAGACTTTTGGAGAAAGGAAAAGCACTTGTACAAAAATCAAGAGCTGAGATGGAAAACAAGTTCTAAGCAAAGAAGGGATGGCAGAAAGGTGGAAGAAGTATATGTACTTGAGGGCAATATTATGTAAATGGAAGAGGACATAGATGAAGATGAATATGATACTGTGTGAAGAGTTTGACAGAGCACTAAAAGACCTAAGTCAAAACAAGGCCTCGGGAGTAGCAAGATTCCATTAGAACTACTGATAGCCTTGGGAGAGCCAGCCCTAACAAAACTCTACCACCTGGTGAGCAAGATGTATGAGACAGGCGAAATACCCTCAGACTTCAAGAAGAATATAATAATTCCAATCCCAAACGAAGCTAGTGTTGACAGATGTGAAAATTACCAAACTATCAGTGTAATAAGTAATGGCTGCAAAATACTACCACAAATTTTTACAGACAAATGGAAAAACTGGTAGAAGCCAACCTCAGGGAAGTTCATTTTGGATTCCATAGAAATGTTGGAACACATGAGGCAATACTGACCCTACAACTTATCTTAGAAGATAGATTAAGGAAAGGCAAACCTACATTTCTAGCATTTGAAGACTTAGAGAAAGCTTTTGACAATGTTGCCTGGAATACTCTCTTTCATATTCTGAAGGTGGCAGGGGTAAAATACAGAGAGCAAACGGGTATTTACAATTTGTACAGAAACCAGATGGCACTTACAAGAGTCGAGGGGCACAAAAGGGAAGCAGTGGTTGAGAAAGAAATGAGACAGGGTTGTAGCCTTTCTCCGATGTTATTCAATCTCTATATTGAGCAAGCAGTAAAGGAAACAAAAGAAAAATTTGGAGTATGAATTAAAATCCATGGAGGAGAAATAAAAACTTTGAGGTTTGCCGATGACATTGTAATTCTGTCAGAAACAGCAAAGGACCTGGACAGGGTTGGTTCAGGTGACTGACAGAACAGGGGAGCTATGTAGGAATTTTACAAAGGAGGATCAGGTAGTTATAGTGGATGGAGCAGGGAACAGTCTTGGCAGGGACAGGGAATATGATGTAGGTGGTGCCCTGGTAAAGATAGCCACTCAAACTGGTGGCACTAATGTGCATTTCATGCTGCTGCTTCAGCATCATGGCCGACCTCATCTTAATGCAGCTGTTAGGCACGTTAACGTGGAACTGGAGAGGGCACTGATGGCGGAGGGTGTGGGTTACATTTCAGTGGTGCCAGTTGGGTCTATCAATAGGTCAGGTTTCACTAGGCATGATCTGCAACCCAATAGGTATGGGAAGGGGAGCCTGGCAAAGCTTATGGGTGACAATGTAGTAGGTGGTGGTGGGATTATTCATGGAAAAATTCCTGTAGTAGTTGGCTTAAGAGCTGCACCTTTTATAGATTGAAGTCAGCTGATAGGTATACCTGCTTAAAGGAAGTCCCTCTAACTAATGGCTCACCTTCAGAGGACATCATGTTTCCAAGTAGAGAAGGAATTAACATATTTCATTAAAATATAAGAGGTATTAGAGATTAAGTTAGTGAACTGCTTATGGATGTTGACTCTGAAATTTTTGTTATGTCAGAGCACCACTTAAACAATTTGACGATTCAGAGGCTTCCTTTACTAGGATATAGATTAGCTGGCTGTTGTTCAAGGAGTTCCTTGTGGGGTGGGGGAGTGGCCATGTATGTAAAAAACAGTATTCCATTTGAGTCCATAGACATATCACTGAACAGATATTTGAATGTTGTGCAGAGGCAGTTGAATCTAGTGGAACTACACTTCTAATTTTTGTTGTTTGTAGGTCCCCCAACTATGACTTCAGAGCATTTCTGCTCAAGCTAGGGAGGGTTCTTGATTCACTTTGTAGGAAGTACCAGAAATTAGTTATATATGGTGACTTCAATATAAATTTTGCATATGATGGTGCAAGAAAAAGGATGTTGGTAGATCTCCTAAATACATATGATCTGATGCAGACTGTTTTTTTCAATTAGGATGCAGGGGAACAGTAGCACAGCCATAGACAATATTTTTATTCGTTCTTCATTATTAGATGGGCATTCTGTTAGTAAAAGGGTGAACAGCCTTTCAGACCATGATGCACAAATTTCAACACAAAGGCTTTTGCACTCAAACAAATGTCACATATAATTACAAACTATGTTGGAAACTTAATCCAACAGCAATAGAGAGTTGTCAAGGAACAAGAGTGGCTGGATGTTTATAGTGCCGATGACATAGATGACAAATAAAATGCTTTCCTTAACACATTTCTCAAGCTCTTTGAGAGTTGTTTTCCATTAGAAGATTCTAAATGGGGTACTAGCAGTTATAGGCATCTGCGGGTGGCTGACTAGTGGGGTACGGATATCATGTAGAACAAAGCAGGAATTATATCAAAATGTTAGAAGTAGTCACAATCAAGCTAAAGTATCCTATTATAAACAGTATTGTAAGGTGCTTTAGAATAGCTAATTCACAGGATAAAATCAAAACCATATAGTTAGTTGTGAAGGAAGTGTCCGGTCAGCAGCACAAGGTTGACGGTATAAAGTCAGTTGATAGTAAAAATATTTCTGTTACTGATAAGTCAGATATATGTACAGTATTTAACAATTGTTTTCTGAGCATTGCTGGTGAATTAAATAAAAATTTAGTTTCTACAGGGAATCATAACTTTCTTGGCAAATGCCTTTCTGAGATTGATGGCTGAAATACTCCTCTGTGATACAGACAAGGGGGAGATTGAGTCAATAATTAAATCACTGAAGACTAAGGACTCTCATAGATATGATGGAGTGCCTAGCAGAATATTGAAGTACTGTGCTGCACATGTTAGCCCTGTATTTAGCCATATTTGTAATTTTTCCTTTAGGAATGGTCAGTTTCCTGAACAATTAAAGTACTCAGCTGCTTTATAAAAAGGGAGAAAGGGATAATGTAGACAATTTTAGACCTATTTCTATCCCATCAGTGAAGACTGTGTACGTAAGGATAATTGATCTTTTATGTCATACGATTTGCTATCAAATGTACAGTTCGGCCTTAGGAGCCGTTTCACGACTGAAAATGCTATATTCTCTTTTCTATGTGAGATACTGGATGGGTTAAACAAAAGGTTTCGAATGCTAGGCATATTTTTGTATTTAACTAAGGTGTTTGATAGTGTTGATCACAAAATATTGCTCCAGAATTTGGACCATTAAGGAATATGGGGAGTAGCTCACAATTGGTTCACCTCTTACTTTAGCATCAGGCAGCCAAAGGTCATTATTCACTATGTTGAGAATGGTTGTGATGTGGAGTCTGAGTGGGGTACAGTCAAGTGTTTCACCAACAGCACCTGCACTTTGACAGATGTCACCCCTTCCACAGCAAAAGATCATTCCCATACAGCCTGGCCACATGTTGGAGAAACATCTGCAGTGATGAGAACTCCCTTGTCCAATATACTGCAAGGCCTCACAAAGGCCTTCACAGAAAGGCAATATCCTACAGACCTAATACATAAACAGATCCTCCATGCTGTATCCTCACCCGCACCTGATCCTCACATCCATCCCAAGAACCAATCCCAAAGAAGCACCACCCTTGTCACCCAATATCACCCAGGACTGGAATGACTGAACCACATCCTTTGTCAGGGCTTTGACTATCTAACATTATGCCCCTAAATGAGGTACATTGTACCCACGACATTCCCAACGCCTCCCAAACTGGTGATACGTAGCCCACCTAACCTCCACAACACCCTAGTCCATCCTATGCCACTACTGCTCCCAATACCCTGCCACAGGGACCAACCCTTGTGGAAGACCCAGATGCAAGACCTGCCTAAGCCACCCACCCAGCACTACCTACTCCAGTCCTGTCACAGGCTCATCCTACCCCATCAGAGGCCAGGCCACCTGTGAAAGCTACGGTATATACCAGCTCTGCAGCAACCACTACAAACCATTTTACATTGGTGTGACAACCAACCAGCTGTCAACTAGAATGAATGTCCACTGCTGAACTGTTGCCAAAAAAATGTGGACCACCTAGTAGCACACATGCAGCAGAGCACAACACGCAAGATTTCAATGGCTGCTTCATAAGGCATGCCACCTGGATCCCCATCACCACCACCACCAGCTTTTCTAAGCTGTGCAGACAGGAGCTATCCTTACAGCACATCCCTCATTCTCGTAACCTCCGTGGCCTAAACTAAAGTGTGTGTGTGTGTGTGTGTGTGTGTGTGTGTGTGTGTGTGTGTGTGTGTGTGTGTTTGTACACTATCCCCTGTCCCAGTACCACGCCCAATTCGTGTCAGCTAGTTGTGCACTGCTGTCTCATGCCCTAGTCTGTGAAATTGCATGCCCAGCTGTCTGCCACCAGCCCCTCTACCTGCACTCCTAGCTAGCCCACTGACAGCTCCACACTTCTGAACAAGCTACTAGATACTTCCCCCAACCTCCTCCTTAGCCCCCTGCCTCCCTCCATCCCTCACCCACCCCACCCTGCAGCCCATCTCACCCCAGCACACTCACAGTGAGCCAAGAACAACGAGCTGGCCGTCGACTGAGCACAATGTAGGGAGCCAGACGTGTGTGTGTGTGTGTGTGTGTGTGTGTGTGTGTGTGTGTGCGTGCACACATGCGCACGCTTTTCCTATAAATTGAAAAAGGAAGTTCATTCTGAAAGCTAGCAAAACTCTATATCTTTTGTTCGTGTACCTATCGACAATGCAGTGCTTCTGCCTGTTGGTGAGTAGTCTCCCTTACTCCTAAATAATTTGTAATTCTGTACATTAATATCTTTTACTACTCACTTTTAAAAATAGCCTATGTGTTAATTCAGGGTATAAGCTAATTCCACTCCAGATTTCTCCCAAATCAAATCCATCTAGCCATTTCAGCATGAAGGAGTAACAAGCATACTCACACACGAATTTGTGCATTTATAATACATATGAGATGTGGCGTACATACAAGCAATACACTTCAACAGTATACTTACAAGGGGAGGCCAAAACATTGGGATCATGGATTTACTTCAAACTTTGTGCTCCTTCAGTAGGCCATTGAAACAACATAATGTGCAAGTAGAAAGTGTACTAGCCTGACATTTTCAAGAAAATCACAAGAGAAGTTTTATGGATCTATTATGTAGCTAATGCATCTGTGCATAGGCACCAGACATTATAGTTCATGGTGGTCAAGTGGTTAGAATTCGAGCTTCATGAAAGGGATGAGTATGAGGTGACGGGCTCAAACATTCATTTTTTTAGTACAATTGTAAATTCTATGATATTCAATAAATTTGCCCCTACAATATTCATTCTTGCTACATTAGTAATGTCTCACCTCTACACAGGTTAACTGCCAAATGGGGCCTGCCTCTGTGTCTGCAGCTCGAAGCATCGAGGTACAAAGTAGTTCTTGGTGCCTTACCAGATTGCATGTATAAGGGGTTTCACAAATCATGACAGGCATACATTTTCATGAAAACTCTATGTGCTTCTTCAGTCACTTGATCAAGTGAGGTGGCACAGTGGTTAGCACACTGGACTCATATTCTGGAGGACAATGGTTCAAATGCGTGTCCGGCCAACCTGATTTAGGTTTTCCATGATTTCCCTAAATTGCTTCAGGGAAATGCCAGGATGGTTCTCCACCCTCTCCTAATCTGATGGGTCTGATGGCCTTTCTGTTTCATCCCTTCCCTGAATCAACTAACCATTCACTTGTCAATAGTTATAAATATGATTGTTCTATTAACTAAATTTAATTAAAAATAGTAAGTAGCCAAATAACATGAAATTCACTAAAACTTCATGCAAATACATGTGATTTTTTAATTATATTACCTCTCAAATGTCGTTTAAATTAAATATGACCAGTGATGAAAAAATATAGATTGAAAATCAAGTACGAGCAGTAGTCGAAACGTTGCCTCATACATATTCATCTTATGAATCTAAAATGCCATGAACTCTAACCACCAGAACCTATGCACAGATAGATGTGACATGATAGACAAGTAAAACTTCTCTTGCGATTTTCTCGGAATTGCCAGATTAGTGCACCTTACTACTGGCACATTATGTTGTTTTAATGGCCTACTAAAGGTGTACAAAGTTTGAAGGAAATCTGTTATCACAACATTGTGGCCTCCCCTTACTCTGGAAATCAACCATTACGTGTTTAACATGAGAGCTTTTATCAAGTACAGTTCTTAAAAACTGCTTCCACTGCTTGAATGTACCCTAGTGAATTAGACAGAAAATTATTACTTTGCTAAATGCTGTTGCTTGCTCAGTTATATTAAATAGCTGTGAATTATGTTCTACTGATAGCTTAAACCACAAATAGTGTTTTCACTGTCATCTAAGAGATGCTTGTACATGATACACTACTGTGAAAGAAACAAAGGAAATGTAAATTTGACTCCAGCAGAAAGAGATAGAAGCGTTTGTAATGCCGAACATAACAAATACATGGTTAGACAAATAGGAAATAGACAGCTGAAACAAATGACCTGACACAAGACAGAATAACTATAAAAACAATGTCAATTTCGAGATGCTGAAGATGCTAGCACAGTACAATAGCACATCTACTTGTCATCTATACTAAATGTAATGAGAGTACACAGGTGTCGCACATTAGCAACCAGTGACAATAATAATGTCCATATTAATGATCACATGACCTTCACAGCAGAATAAATTGTCCTCAGAACAACAGATGCTCAAAGCGACTGCCCTGCATGTCCAAACGTTGTGCAACCCGCCGCATCATACAGCTCTGGACCCTTTGAAGGAAAGCTGCATCCACAGTAATAAGAGTAGCACAAACTCATGCTACCAATTCTTCCACATTCGTCAGTGGAGTAGAGTACACATGCTCCTTCAGATGTCCCCACATAAAGAAATCCAGGGGATTTAGGTCATGTGAACACAGTGGTCATACAACTGGACCTCCATGTCTGAGCCATTTCCCTGGAAATGTTCTGTTCAAATACTGTCAAACATTAATTCCCAGCACATCAGGCAGATAGTTTGATAGGAATGCATGATACCTTTATGCAGTCGACCGGTCATGCAACATGTAGGGGTCCAAACACCTGTCAGCCAATATTCTGGCCCAGGCGTTGATACCAAAGCGAACTTGATATCCACGCTCATGGGTGACATACAGGTTAACCTCATACTGAAGACACCCTCAAAAGTGAAAGCTGCTTCATGCGACCATATTACGCTGTCCACGAAGTCATCATTGGTTTCCTGTTGTCATTGGAACCATTCACAGAATTGCATCTGCTGATGGTGATCTGCAGGATGTAGGTGTTGCGTGAAAGCATAATGATAAGGGTGCGGCCCATGCTTATGCAGCACTTTAATGACCATGCATTGCATGATATGCAGCTGCCATACTACACTATGTGAACTTCGCTGAGGTTCTTGGTGTATGACCTCCAGAATAGCTTCCTCAGTAGCTAGAGTATGGTGAGTCCATGGATGACCTCTGTCACGCGATTGTAGAAGGAGAGAACCTGACTTCCAAAGGTGCAGCTCCAGACAACGAAACACATTTTTATCTGGATGGCATCGATGAGGATATCTAGCAGCATATTCATGAGTGACAACACCAGCCTGGTTATCAGATGCACCAAGGACTAGAAGCATACCCACATATTCATTGTCTGCCACTCTGGTTTAGAGGTTTACAATGAGAAAATTTGATATGTGTACACATGAACATTGGAGTTTGCCACAGGCACATCACTCCACTTGTAACTAGTCCCTGTCTGGTGGACAGCGCATACAGTATAAGCACACCATCAGTCCTAAGCACTTTTCCACCTAACGCACATTACCCCTCTGACAGATATTGTTCCGCATGATTCATCCGGACACCGCTAATTATGAAATGCTAGGTTTTGAATTACACTGTTTCCCTGATGGTCAGAGATGTGATGTTTCCACAGTCATATTGATAGAATAATAATAATAATAATAATAATAATGAATTGAGATACATACTAAACAGCATGCAGTTACGAGACACAATGTTGAAAGGCATAATTAGTGGGACCATGGTGATAACACACACAAATAGTAACGGAGTTTGGACATTATTTGCAAAGCACATTGCAAATCCTACTGATAACAAAAGCCCCTACCAAATGTAATGGACCAGGATGAGGCAACGATAGTGGTTGGTACTAATCGATAGGACATCGGAGAAGGGTACAAAGAAAATAGGTTTCATATGTATTAGATGAAGTGGTGCAAATAAATTCATGCCCACGGTATGGAAAGGGCTTCTTTCAAAGTTGACTAAGCTTGCATTTCTACGACTGTAGTATGTAAGTGCAAATGTTTTCTAGAGGACCGCTGCAATTGCTGTTGGTGGTTAAGATGCCACATACTGTACCACCTGGACCACATTTACCAAAAAAAAACATATGCCTCAACCCAGAATCGAACCATCAACCTCCTGCATCAACTGCACAGCAAGATTAATATTTGCTGAACAAGTATTTACCCTACATATGGTTACAGTGTTGCCAGATTGCCACTCTTTTAACGTCCTTTTTCTGCTGGATGTTCTTGCCGGATGAAATTTTGTGACAGACATTTTTTTATTGCTGGCCTGCACGGAGTCATGCTGCAAAGTCCAAGTACACAAACACACACACACACACACACACACACACACACACACACACACATGATCTCTCACCTCTGCCTCATGGTCAAATTCTGTTTCTTACACTTGGGCACACTTACATGCAACTGATATATTGAATAACACACCAAAAAAAAGTGCCATAAGAGAAATGTATAGCACTGCTGCTCCCTCTTCAGGAAACTTGATATACTTAGTACTGTATTTCTTTGTATATATGTCTCATCACTATACGTTAAACTGAATGTAAAAGAATTTCAATTAATAGGAGATATACACTAGCACAACACTAGGGGAAAAATTAAAAGACACAGACCCTTAAAAGCAGCCTATTCCCCCAAAGTCAGCTCACTAAAAATCTTTACCAAATTACCAGCCTTGGCATGGTCCACGTCCTGTAAATTATTTCAAGGAAAATTCTGTAACTGGTTGAGTGAAGATTCATTTTATAATATAAAATATTTTTTTTATAATGGAAGGAAACATTCCACGTGGGAAAAATTATATATAAAAACAAAGATGAGGTGACTTACCGAACAAAAGCGCTGGCAGGTCGATAGACACACAAACAAACACAAACATGCACACAAAATTCAAGCTTTCGCAACAAACTGTTGCCTCATCAGGAAAGAGGGAAGGAGAGGGGAAGACGAAAGGAAGTGGGTTTTAAGGGAGAGGGTAAGGAGTCATTCCAATCCCGGGAGCGGAAAGACTTACCTTAGGGGGAAAAAAGGACAGGTATACACTCGCACACACACACATATCCATCCACACATACAGACACAAGCAGACATATGTGCTTGGGTCTGTATGTGTGGATGGATATGTGCGTGTGTGCGAGTGTATACCTGTCCTTTTTTCCCCCTAAGGTAAGTCTTTTCGATCCCGGGATTGGAATGACTCCTTACCCTCTCCCTTAAAACCCACTTCCTTTCGTCTTCCCCTCTCCTTCCCTCTTTCCTGATGAGGCAACAGTTTGTTGTGAAAGCTTGAATTTTGTGTGTATGTTTGTGTTTGTTTGTGTGTCTATCGACCTGCCAGCGCTTTTGTTCGGTAAGTCACCTCATCTTTGTTTTTATATAAAATATTTTTTTTCATGTACAGATTGTGAACATACGTTAAAATTCAGAATCTATAGTTAAATGTCTGTAAGGTGTATGTAATTAACTATATTTATATTATGTATGAGACATGGAGCCTATGCCATTATGGTCAACGGTGAATAAAGATGACCGAATGATAAGTATATTTCCATAACATGCAATCCCCCCCATGAACCATGGACCTTGCCGTTGGTGGGGAGGCTTGCATGCCTCAGCGATACAGATAGCCGTACCGTAGGTGCAACCACAACGGAGGGGTATCTGTTGAGAGGCCAGACAAACGTGTGGTTCCTGAAGAGGGGCAGCAGCCTTTTCAGTAGTTGCAAGGGCAACAGTCTGGATGATTGACTGATCTGGCCTTGTAACAATAACCAAAACGGCCTTGCTGTGCTGGTACTGCGAACGGCTGAAAGCAAAGGGAAACTACAGCCGTAATTTTTCCTGAGGGCATGCAGCTTTACTGTATGATACATGATGATGGCGTCCTCTTGGGTAAAATATTCCGGAGGTAAAATAGTCCCCCATTCGGATCTCCGGGCGGGGACTACTCAAGAGGATGTCGTTATCAGGAGAAAGAAAACTGGCGTTCTACGGATCGGAGCGTGGAATGTCAGATCCCTTAATCGGGCAGGTAGGTTAGAAAATTTAAAAAGGGAGGTTGAAGTTAGATATAGTGGGAATTAGTGACGTTCGGTGGCAGGAGGAACAAGACTTCTGGTCAGGTGACTACAGGGTTATAAACACAAAATCAAATAGGGGTAATGCAGGAGTTGGTTTAATAATGAATAGGAAAATAGGAATGCGGGTAAGCTACTACAAACAGCATAGTGAACGCATTATTGTGGCCAAGATAGATAAGAAGCCCACACCTACTACAGTAGTACAAGTTTATATGCCAACTAGCTCTGCAGATGACGAAGAAATTCAAGAACTGTATGATGAAATAAAAGAAATTATTCAGATTGTGAAGGGAGACAAAAATTTAATAGTCATGGGTGACTGGAATTCGATTGTAGGAAAAGGGAGAGAAGGAAACATAGTAGGTGAATATGGATTGGGGGTAAGAAATGAAAGAGGAATCCGCCTGGTAGAATTTTGCACAGAGCACAACATAATCATAACTAACACTTGGTTTAAGAATCATGAAAGAAGGTTGTATACATGGAAGAACCCTGGAGATACTAAAAGGTATCAGATAGATTATATAATGGTAAGACAGAGATTTAGGAACCATGTTTTAAATTGTAAGACATTTCCACGGGCAGATGTGGACTCTGACCACAATCTATTGGTTATGACCTGTAGATTAAAACTGAAGAAACTGGAAAAAGGTGGGAATTTAAGGAGATGGGACCTGGATAAACTAAAAGAACCAGAGGTTGTACAGAGATTCAGAGAGAGCATAAGGGAGCAATTGACAGGAATGGGGGAAATAAATACAGTAGAAGAAGAATGGGTAGCTTTGAGGGATGAAGTAGCGAAGGCAGCAGAGGATCAAGTAGGTAAAAAGACGAGGGCTAGTAGAAATCCTTGGGTAACAGAAGAAATATTGAATTTAATTGATGAAAGGAGAAAATATAAAAATGCAGTAAATGAAGCAGGCAAAAAGGAGTACAAACGTCTCAAAAATGAGATCGACAGGAAGTGCAAGATGGCTAAGCAGGGATGGCTAGAGGACAAATGTAAGGATGTAGAGGCCTATCTCACTAGGGGTAAGATAGATACTGCCTACAGGAAAATTAAAGAGACCTTTGGAGATAAGAGAACCACTTGTATGAATATCAAGAGCTCAGATGGAAACCCAGTTCTAAGCAAAGAAGGGAAAGCAGAAAGGTGGAAGGAGTATATAGAGGGTCTATACAAGGGCGATGTACTTGAGGACAATATTATGGAAATAGAGGAGGATGTAGATGAAGATGAAATGGGAGATATGATACTGCATGAAGAGTTTGACAGAGCACTGAAAGACCTGAGTCGAAACAAGGCCCCCAGAGTAGACAATATTCCATTGGAACAACTGACTGCCTTGGGAGAGCCAGTCCTGACAAAACTCTACCATCTGGTGAGCAAGATGTATGAAACAGGCGAAATACCCTCAGACTTCAAGAAGAATATAATAATTCCAATCCCAAAGAAAGAAGGTGTTGACAGATGTGAAAATTACCGAACTATCAGTTTAATAAGTCACAGCTGCAAAATACTAACACAAATTCTTTACAGACGAATGGAAAAACTAGTAGAAGCCAACCTCGGGGAAGATCAGTTTGGATTCCGTCGAAACACTGGAACACGTGAGGCAATACTGACCTTACGACTTATCTTAGAAGAAAGATTAAGGAAAGGCAAACCTACGTTTCTAGCATTTGTAGACTTAGAGAAAGCTTTTGACAATGTTGACTGGAATACTCTCTTTCAAATTCTAAAGGTGGCAGGGGTAAAATACAGGGAGCGAAAGGCTATTTACAATTTGTACAGAAACAAGATGGCAGTTATAAGAGTTGAGGGACATGAAAGGGAAGCAGTGGTTGGGAAGGGAGTAAGACAGGGTTGTAGCCTCTCCCCGATGTTGTTCAATCTGTATATTGAGCAAGCAGTAAAGGAAACAAAAGAAAAATTCGGAGTAGGTATTAAAATTCATGGAGAAGAAATAAAAACGTTGAGGTTCACCGATGACATTGTAATTCTGTCAGAGACAGCAAAGGACTTGGAAGAGCAGTTGAATGGAATGGACAGTGTCTTGAAAGGAGGATATAAGATGAACATCAACAAAAGCAAAACAAGGATAATGGAATGTAGTCTAATAAAGTCGGGTGATGCTGAGGGAATTAGATTAGGAAATGAGGCACTTAAAGTAGTAAAGGAGTTTTGCTATTTGGGGAGCAAAATAACTGATGATGGTCAAAGTAGAGAGGATATAAAATGTAGGCTGGCAATGGCAAGGAAAGCATTTCTGAAGAAGAGAAATTTGTTAATATCCAGTATTGATTTAAGTGTCAGGAAGTCATTTCTGAAAGTATTCGTATGGAGTGTAGCCATGTATGGAAGTGAAACATGGACGATAAATAGTTTGGACAAGAAGAGAATAGAAGCTTTCGAAATGTGGTGCTACAGAAGAATGCTCAAGATTAGATGGGTAGATCACATAACTAATGAGGAAGTATTGAATAGGATTGGGGAGAAGAGAAGTTTGTGGCACAACTTGACCAGAAGAAGGTCTCGGTTGGTAGGACATGTTCTGAAGCATCAAGGGATCACCAATTTAGTATTGGAAGGCAGCGTGGAGGATAAAAATCGTAGAGGGAGACCAAGAGATGAATACACTAAGCAGATTCAGAAGGATGTAGGCTGTAGTAGGTACTGGGAGATGAGAAAGCTTGCACAGGATAGAGTAGCATGGAGAGCTGCATCAAACCAGTCTCAGGACTGAAGACCACAACAACAACAACAACATGCAATCTGTTCCTGTACTTCTCTTTCCTACACTAATGTATTTATTGTATCTGTCACAACCCACTGGTTCTCCTTTTAACTTAAGGGCACCAATGTGATACTTTGTAGCAGATGGGAGGAAGGTGGTGGTGGAAGGGGGAGGGGGGGGGGGGGGGCAAGATCTGGAAGTACGGAGTATTTTAAATATTTATGTTTTGGAAGACGAATGGCAACTTGTCAGCAGTCATAAAAATTTCCAATTCTGACACTGTTAAAAAATCTGTGTAATACAGATTTTTAAATCAAGAAAAACACCTGACTACACTATATATTTTTTGCCATTCCTGAGAGCTATAGGGTGCCACAGTTGTCCCCCCCCCCTTCTCCCCTGGTACTGCATCATTCTTTCAATGGTTGTCAAAAAGACACACACACAGACAGACACAACACACACACTATTTTCCTTTTATTACACACTTTTGGTTATCTGTATCTTGCACATATGTTATCCATGTGTTCATTTTTCTCTGTTGCATCCAGAATTCCCATATCCCTCTCTCTACCCATTATTCACTTCCAAACACATCCATAAACTGTCTCTTTAACTGTATGATTCCTATTATTGCTTGAATTTGTTAGTTATGTGCTGAGTGGCAGAATTCATTGTAAACAGTCTTCTATTCTCACAGAATGTAGATAATCTTTGTTCTGTGATAAATGTCAGTCTCGTCATGATAAAAATAGTTATTAAGGGGAATACATATGGTGAAATTGCTCAAAAGATGGCATTTTCTGATTATTATCTCTTAATAACATCTGATGTCTCCTGATTAGTTTGTTGCATCATTTGTCAATTAATTCCAATTGAAAGTGTACTTTTTATCATTTCAAAGTTAATAGTGCAAGTGTAAAAAAAAATCCAGTCCTTCTGCATTGACTTGCTACCTCTGGAACTATTCAATCTACAAGGCTATAGTTTTCAGCTATTTATTCCTTGAATTCATGTTAAGAGGATGGATGCACTGTGTAAACAGAAATGGTAGTACTAGCACACGCATCTTGTGGATTTACTTTGTGGGTGTAGTGTTTCATAGGTGTTGAACTGCAAACATAATCATTTGGTGTACTATTACACATTCTTATACCTCTTTGCAACATGACAAAAAGAAAGAGCTGTTTTAAGAAGCAACATTTCCATGGAAATCAGCATAGGACTGGATCTGAATCCAGTGCTGATCCTGAAACAGATGTTTCACAGACACACAAAAAGGACATGCCTACTAGTGCTTTGAGGAGGAAACTTGGAAACCATGAGGATTTATTTATTGACAAAGGAGATCATGTAAATAGTTTAGGTTATGTTTTATTAGATTTGAATGTGTCAGGACAAGTTTTACAAGATGCTGTTTCATGTAAGGTTTGTGGTGGGCAAATTATCATCTTTGAGGACACATCTGCAAGGACTGGACTAGCTAATGAACTTGTTGTTCAGTGCAAAGTTTGGAGGTTCTCTACATCATTTTGGACTTCTCAAAAGTGTAAGAATGACTTGTTTGAGAGCAATGATAGATTCTTGTATGGAATGAGGTGCATAGGTAAAGGACTGATTGCAGCTCAAGTATTGTGTGTGAGGCTGAACTTGTCATACCCACCATCTGGATCAAGTAAGTACAAAGAAGTAATTGGTGAATGTGTCAAATCTGTTGCTGTTGTTATATGAAAGCCACTGCTAAAGAAGCAGAATTAAAGAACATGACAGACTTCTCTGTGGCAATTGATGGTACACAGCAGAATAGAGGCCACACATCTAAAAATGCAGTTGCAACTGTCACTTGTGTAGACACAGGTAAAATTTTAGACATCGAAGTGCTAACTAAATACTGCCATCAGTGTAAATCAGTTGGCAATGAAACAATTGAAAGTCATAAAACGAACTGTGCCAAGAGTTATGAGGGAACTAGTGGGGGTATGGAGGCTGCTGCAGTTGTTTCTATGTTGAGACACTCACAGCAGGAAAGAGGTATGTGCTACACTGAGTACTTGGGGAATGGAGGCCTTCCAATCAGTTGTGGGAAGCCAACCTTATGGTGAAAAGCATGTTTTGAAGATTGAATGTGTGGGCCATGTTCAAAAACAGTTGGGAACATGCCTTTGAAAACTGAAGCAGACAAAAGGAAAAGAGAAGTTATTGGATGGAAAGACTCTAAATGGTAAAGGAAGACCTACAGACAAAAACATTGATGAACTCCAGCAATATTATAGAATGACAATAAGGAACAACAGACATGGCCTACAAGTAATGAAAAGAGCAGTGTGGGCTACATTCTTCCACAAATCATCCACTGATGATACACATATATACGGTATTTGCCTATTTGGTGTGCCACAAGGCTCTATCTTGGGCCCCTTTTTGTTTATTTGCTAAGTGAATGATTTCCCAAAAGTATTAGACACCAGTCATCGTATTACTATGTATGCTGATGACACCTCTTGGGTTTGCTGGGCACGTAGTAATGATGGCCTAAATTCAGTGGTACAGAATTTTGTTGAAAAAGCCCAAACACATTTTGAAAAAGAAAACCTGAGGGACAATATTAACAAAACTAATTTAATTTATTTTAAGACAAGTGGCTCAAATAAAAATACTGTTGTAAATGAGGACACTCAGGAAAATACCTGTTCAGAATGTAAATTTCTGGGGATACATATACATGACAGACTTTCATGGAATCAGCAAATAGATCATGTCTGTGGTAAAATAATATCTAGTCTGTATTTACTAAGAAGATTAGTTCAATATCTAGATACTGAAGCAATAAAAATAGCGTATTTTGGGTTGGTGTATCCCCACCTATATTATGGAATCGTATTGTGAGGTGAGTGTAGCCAATACAATATAAGAAGGGTATTTGTATTGCAGAAAAGAGTAATAAGAACTATGGCAAAAGTAAGACCCAGAACTTCATGCAAAAACCTGTTTATTAATTTTAATATTATGACTATCTATGCAGTATATATGTTTCAATCAATATTATCTGTGAAAAAAGACAAAAAAGTGACAAACAGAAATATGGAAATCCATGATCACGATACAAGACACAAATCACACTTTCATATGGTGAGCAGAAGATTGAATCTAACAACAAATACCCCATTCATTAAGGGAGCAATATTTTATAATTCTCTGCCAAACAACCTGAAACAGCTTTCTGGTAGAATTTTTAAAAATGTTTACAAAAATGGCTTATATTTAAGTGCCCATACAGTATGGTGCTGATAAGATTTGACCTCATGAATGCTATGTTAAATATACTTAAATGATCTTTTACTTAATAGCATGTAATCTATGTATATTGTGTATCAATAATCTAAATGTAATTATTGTAACATTGCCCATGCATGTTAAATACATGTTACGAGATGTAAGATAAATAAATAAATAAATATGAATATAATAGAGGGAAACATTCCATGTGGGAAAAATATATCTAAAAGCAAAGATGATGAGACTTACCAAACAAAAGCGCTGCCAGGTCGATAGACACACACACAAACACAAACATGCACACAAAATTCAAGCTTTCGCAACAAACGGTTGCTTCATCAGGAAACAGGGAAGGAGAGGGAAAGACGAAAGGATGTGGGTTTTAAGGGAGAAGGTAAGGAGTCATTCCAATCCCAGGAGTGGAAAGACTTACCTTAGGGGGAAAAAAGGACAGGTATACACTCGCACACACACATATCCATCCGCACATACACAGACACAAGCAGACATTTGTAAAGGCAAAGAGTTTGGGCAGAGATGTCAGTCGAGGTGGAAGTAAAGAGGCAAAGATGTTGTTGAAAGACAGGTGAGGTATGAGCGGCGGCAACTTGAAATTAGTGGAGGTTGAGGCCTGGCGGATAACGAGAAGAGAGGATATACTGAAGGGCAAGTTCCCATCTCCAGAGTTCTGACAGGTTGGTGTTAGTGGGAAGTATCCAGATAACCTGGATGGTGTAACACTGTGCCAAGATGAGCTGGCCGTGCACCAAGGCATGTTTAGCCACAGGGTGATCCTCATTACCAACAAACACTGTCTGCCTGTGTCCATTCATGTGAATGGACAGTTTGTTGCTGGTCATTCCCACATAGAAAGCTTCACAGTGTAGGCAGGTCAGTTGGTAAATCACGTGGGTGCTTTCACATGTGGCTCTGCCTTTGATCGTGTACACCTTCCGGGTTACAGGACTGGAGTAGGTGGTGGTGGGAGGCTGCATGGGACAGGTTGTACACCGGGGGCAGTTACAAGGGTAGGAGCCAGAGGGTAGGGAAGGTGGTTTGGGGATTTCATAGGGATGAACTAAGAGGTTATGAAGGTTAGGTGCACGGCGGAAAGACACTCTTTGTGGAGTGGGGAGGATTTCATGAAGGATGGATCTCATTTCGGGGCAGGATTTGAGGAAGTCGTATCCCTGCTGGAGAGCCACATTCAGAGTCTGATCCAGTCCCGGAAAGTATCCTGCCACAAGTGGGGCACTTTTGGGGTTCTTCTGTGGGAGGTTCTGGGTTTGAAGGGATGAGGATATATAGATTCATGGTGCAAGTACCATAAGGCTCAAGCAGTGGGTACAGAGGAACAATTTAGGCACAAAAACAGCACATCATCTGCAGTGATGGAGGTAATTAAGCCAATATGTAGAGAGTTAGTTCATCCTGATCTTCTTTCCAAATGTCCCCATGGCCGAATGCAAAACCTAGAATGAGTCTTTCAATAATGTCATTTGAACCCACATACCAAAAAATGTCTTTGTATGAAAACTCTATGCTTGGGTGTTTTCGATGCTATGACAACGTTTAATGATGGCAATAAGGGAAGAATTAGGGTACTAGGGCAACTTGATATCATTCCTGGAGCCAACACACTGTAAGCCTTCCAGCGAATGGGTCGACTCAGGATCATGAAAGTGCAGTGTGCGGCAGAGGAAATGGCTAAAGAAGCAAGAGGTAGGAAAAGAAGGAAGCTTCTAGGTTTGCAGGATGATCAAGTACATGATTCAGAAAAAGCTGATTATGGGCCTGGCTGTTTCTAGGGGGATATGGATGGTTCCATATGTGGATTAATATCAAATAAAATGTTTAAACTTGATTTCACAGAAATGAATTTTTTAAAAATATTTGACCCATTATCTCAGGAACTATTACAGATAATAACTATTACAGATACATATGCCTCATTTTACACAGTGTTACCTCTTAGTACACTGCACCTGCTGAACCACAAAAACATAACTTGTAATGATTTTTACTTAGAGAAGGAACAGGGGACCTTTTTTTTTTTCAAAAAACAATTGAACATAATTTTTTTTAAATCATAACTAACTAATTATTTGTCTGTATATTCTGATCCTGGTTCAGTAATCAGAAACGGAGTGAAACTATACTTCCTAAAAATTTCAGATCTCTATCTCTCAATGGTTCTGAGCTAATGGGTCATCAATATTGCAAATTTAACACTGTAGGTAAAGGACATACATATTCCCCTTAAACCAGATAAACAGCAACACCATATGATAAAGAGAAGACAGTACCTTTTTTTCTCTGAGTAGGTGTTACCCTGCAAATTTTTAATTTAACCAGGATAAACAGAATATTAACATAATTTATAAAAGTCTTTCAATTTATTAACATAACCTTAATAAGTTACACATTCCTGAAAGTTATTCTTCATAAAAAGATCCATGAAACTAAATGAATCTAACTTTCCCACACCAGCTTCTCTTGATAACACTATAATTTGTTTTACATTTCTATGGATTATTTATTTTTCCCCTTAATATGTTATCTGTTTCCGGAATGAAATTTTCACTTTGCAGCAGAATGTGCACTGATACGAAACTTTCTGGCAGATTAAGCCTGTGTGCTGAATCGAGACTCAAACTCGGGACTTTTGCGTGCAAGTGCTTTACTGGCTGAGCAACCCAAGCGCTACTCACAACCTGTCCTCATAGCTTTCTTCTGCCAGTACCTCACCTCCCACCTTCCGAACTTTACAAAAGCTGTCCTGCTAAAGATGCAAGACTGGCACTCCTGGAAGAAAGGATATTGTGGAGACGTGGCTTAGCCACAGTTCAGGGTTGTTTCCAGAATGAAATTTTCACCCTGCAGTGGAGTGTGTGCTAGATGAAACTTCCTGGAAGATTAAAACCATGTGCCAAACTGAGACCCACACTCAGGACCTTTGCCTTTTGCAGGAGAGCTTCTGTGAAACTTGAAAGGTGGGAGACATGGTACCAATGGAAGTGAAATGTACGCCCACTTAAGGCAAAGGTCCCGAGTTTGAATCTTGGTCTGGCACAAAGTTATAATCTGCCAAGAAGTTTCATGTCATCCATCACTTATTTAATGTACATTTTTATGCCAAACATTCTGGTTAATTTAGTTTTCAGGTTTCTCTACACTTTTACAAAAACTTCTTCTTATTTGCTGTTTTCTATCAGCTCCCATTTAAATGTTCACAGTTAATAAAGTACAAACTTTTACTTGTAATTTTGTTATTGGTGTCAAATTTTTAGATGAACTAGTTTTCCTCTACTTCTACATCTACACTTACATTTACATCTACATACATACTCCACAAGCTACAGTACTGTCCATGGCAGAAGGTACCACATACCACTACTAATCATTTCCTTTTCTGTTGCACTTGCAAACAGGATGAGAGAAAAATTACTATCTACAAGCCTCTGTATGAGGTCTAATTTCTCGCATCTCATCTCCATGGTCTTTATGCAAAAAGCAAGTTGGCGGGAATAGAATCACTCTGCTGCATCTCAAATGCCAGTTCTCCAAATTTCCACAACAGTGCCTAGCAAAAAGAGCATCTTCTCCCCTTTAGGGATTCCCATTTGAATATATGAAGCATCTCCATAATACTTGCATGCTGATTGAACGTACCAGTAACAAATCTAGCAACATGCTTCCAGGTTGCTTCAATGTCTTCCTTTAATCCAATCTGATGGGGATCTCAAACACTTGAACAGTATCAAAAATGAGTTACACTAGTGTTCTGTGTGCCACCTCGTTTATGGCTGATTTACACTTTCCTGAAATTCCCCCAATAAAACAAAGTCCAGCATTGGCCTTCCTTGCTACCAACCTGATGTACTCATTCCATTTTAAATCTTATTACTTATGCTATTAGTAATTACTAAAGGAATATTACTTTCCCTGAAGTTTTGCAGCAAGTTTGTGTTTGTTAATAAACCTGTTTTGGTTTATTATGTCATCTTCTGGTGAGAACCTGGTTTATCTACAAATTGTCACAGGAAATCAAGAAACATTTTTTTTCTTCATAAATTTCTGATACCCATCAGAATAAAATTCAGTTGATGGAGTGTTATCAGTTATTCAAACTACATCATCATCATCATCATCATCATCATCATTTAAGACTGATTATGCCTTTCAGCATTCAGTCTGGAGCATAGCCCCCCTTATACAGTTCCTCCATGATCCCCTATTCAGTGCTAACATTGGTGCCTCTTCTGCTGTTAAACCTATTACTTCAAAATCATTCTTAACCGAATCCAGGTACCTTCTCCTCGGTCTGCCCCGACTCCTCCTACCCTCTACTGCTGAATCCATGAGTCTCTTGGGTAACCTTGCTTCTTCCATGCGTGTAACATGACCCCACCATCTAAGCCTGTTCGCCCTGACTGCTACATCTATACAGTTCATTCCCAGTTTTTCTTTGATTTCCTCATTGTGGACACCCTCCTGCCATTGTTCCCATCTACTAGTACCTGCAATCATCCTAGCTACTTTCATATCCGTAACCTCAACCTTGTTGATAAGGTAACCTGAATCCACCCAGCTTTCGCTCCCATACAACAAAGTTGGTCGAAAGATTGAACGGTGCACAGATAACTTAGTCTTGGTACTGACTTCCTTCTTGCAGAAGAGAGTAGATCGTAGCTGAGAACTCACTGCATTAGCTTTGCTACACCTCGCTTCCAGTTCTTTCACTATGTTGCCATCCTGTGAGAATATGCATCCTAAGTACTTGAAACTGTCCACCTGTTCTAACTTTGTTCCTTCTATTTGGCACTCAATCCGTTTATATTTCTTTCCCATTGACATTACTTTCGTTTTGGAGATGCTAATCTTCATACCATAGTCCTTACATTTCTGATCTAGCTCTGAAATATTACTTTGCAAACTTTCAATCGAATCTGCCATCACAACTAAGTCATCCGCATATGCAAGACTGCTTATTTTGTGTTCACATATCCTAATCTCACTACATAGGAAAAAGAAAATATATGTGTGCACTCACAATTGCAGTGTACTCTCCTTTAGTCCAAAAGGATAACAGCTCTCCAGTGTTGATAATTAATGCTCCTGGTAAGAAGCCAACACGTGCCCATTCACCTGCAGCTGTTTTCACCTGTGAAATAAAACTTCGTTTTAATTCTTATTTGTTAAAGAAGTTCAAAGCTATGTTCCATTATTTAATTTGGTATTGTACAGTACTTTTCAAAGTTGTATAACGACAGTTTTTGATTTGATAGATATATTCTTGGTGACCTTCAATTTTTATGATTTAGGCCATGAACTGAGGCATATATTTCTGCCTAACATTTCCTCTCTCTATATAGGAAGCATCTTGAGGACTATCAAGATAAATGGTAAAATTCTCCAGAATGTAGTACTTTTGGGAAAAAAATAATCATTCTGCCTGTGATAAAGAGTCACCGACATATATTATACACATGTTTTTATTTATTTTATGTTCAACAAAAGAACATGTTTTTAATCACGACAGCTTTCACCTAACACTGGCCATGTGTAGAATCCATATAGGCTTATGATATATGGATTCTAAAAAAAAAAAAATGGTCAATGTACAATTAAAATTGGTAATGATTAAAAATGTGTTCTATAATCATGTCCAATAGAAATAAATTCAATTGCTTATTCCTTCAGTAGCTTCAAAAATTGATTGTACCATTATTAATAGGATGGACAGAGTACTGCTTAAGAATGAAATAAGAATGTGTTTGCACCCCTTAAAATGTTCACAAAAGATATTGTGGCTAGTACTGAAGTTGGAATGTGTTTTATCTAAATGATCCGCAGATGAAATATATTTCACATATGCTAAGGATGAAATAAACCAGCAGCGAGTTAAAAAAAAGCAAGAATAAAATTCTCAGCAACTTAGATTAAGTGACTAAGTGCACGAGTGTCTGGGTTAAAAGTGAAAGATTGGTTGTGCAATGTTCATTATGGACACTTACTGTTTCCCTCAATCTCTTTTGGTAATTCTTTGTGTATGTGAAGAAAAATGCAGTTCATTCTGTGGTTCAAATTTTGTGTTACGCTGTAGGTCCCCCTAAAAGTAGCTGGCTAAGTCAGTTCAAAGATCAGAGGAAGGAAAGTGTGTGATACTTTCAATAACATCTTGCTTGCAGAAGTGCTGTGCTGTTCACTACCTTGGACCAACTGAGAACTGATACCTGGATCTTTACAGTCTGATTGAAATTACTTGGTAGTTGAGAGTTCACGTCCTTTAGCTGGTTCCCTGCAATCAGAGCACTCAACTTCATGGCTGAACCATTCACTGTTGCCACAACATTTGGTCTGATCACGTCCAGTTCATTGTCAGGCTTTCTTTCTTGGTGTGTTTGGATCTCTAGTCCTGAGTGTGGTCCTTACATTTCGTATTTCATCAAACATGATAATGCTAACAAAGTACATAGCATTAATCAAACATTGGAGTGTAAAGATGATGCTGGTAGGACTGTGTGGTGACAGAATGCTCAAAAATCATTTGAAATTAAATGGTTTTTCATGCAGAAAGTATATAAAACATGCAGTCAAAGGAATTTGGTACATTAAGTGCAACTTTTGGTTACATGAGAAGTGCGCGAACTTGAGTCTGAAATTTGTAAATGACAATACTCAGTGGACATGCCTCAGCTGTACAAGTGAAGAAAATGCACGATTAACATCCACACTAAGTTCTAAGGGTGAAATTATTGGTCTTCTTCAAAGTGACATTGATGCTCTGAGAGAAGAACTGACGTTGCTAAAGCAAGAAAATATTGCATTGAAACAAGAAAAGTGTTGTGTATGTGAAAAAAATCCAGTACTAGATGGACCTACTTCGGCAAATATGCAGTGATACAACTGACAAACAATGAAAAAATTCAGCCGCCATTATGAAAAAAAAAAAAAGAAAGAAACTGGAGATACTGAAGAACCAAACAAATTTAAGTGGACCAGCATAACATACAAAAAAGACAGAAAGAAGCATTACAATAAGACAGAAAGTGAATTATTTATTACAGGTGACTCACTGTTGAAAAACATAGTCATTACAAACTCCGGAATTGACATTTGACCTAGAATCAGGACGCATCAATTGCATACACACCTAAACATCATCTTAAACTCAAGACAGAACACAGCAGATAAGCATAGCAGAAATCTAAAAGGTGTTTTTATCCATACGGGAACAAATTCGCTTTGAAACAACAGTGAGGAAGAAATTGTAAACCACACAAGGAACCTCATCTGAACAGCCAGAAGACTCTACTCGAATTCCAGAATAATAATAAGTAGCATTGTGTACAGGAGAACGGTGAGTGACAGCTATGTGCAGAGAATAAATGAAATATTAAAGAACAGTGCAATAAACTAGGAGTCGTTTTCATTGATCCCAACAAATTGCCAAGTGCAAACTGTCTTGCCAAAGATATTCTACATGTGAATAGGCTGGGCTCAAAAATATTCAGTAAGATGTTCATAGACACTTGCCAGGTCATAAAAAATAAGGGAAACTAATTAGCATTAAGAAAGACAAAACCAAACCATGATCTGGCAAGAAATATGCTAAAGCCCATAACTAATAGCCAAAGTAGGTACCTGTATGTTATCCACTGGAATATAAATGGTTTAAACACTGATGCTCCAAAATAGACGAATTGGAAATCATTCTGTCAGAATGTGCAAATATTAGAGTTGTTTGTCTAAATGAGCACTGGTTTACTGAGGACACAATAAAAATTCTAAACAAAATAGGGAACTTCAGATTACCAAGTACCTTTTGCAGAAGAAACAAGCCACATGGAGGCTTCTGTATACTTCTACATAGTGATATAAATTATGAGACCAGAAACTGTCTTAATTATTTAAATGAAGAATGTGTGTTTGAGAGCTGTTGGGTAGAAATAGTGGACTCACTAACAAATGTTATAACAATCTCAATATACAGAACAGAACTATTCTTATCCAAGCTTCAAGTTATGATACAAGACCTTTGTAGAGAAAAAAAAGAAAAAAATTGCAATAGCTGCTGACTTTAATATTGGTATCACATGTGATAATAGCCACTCTTCAAGATTCACTGACTTAGTAAAGAAATATGGTTTAAAATTGAATTTCTTCTAATCTACCAGAGACAATGGCAATCAACAACATGTACTGACAATATTCTAACTAATTATGTATATTAAGATGTGTATAAATTTTGTCTGGATCTAGGTATTTCAGATCATTGTGCATTGTTCATTGAGCTGCCACAGACAGACAGGAACATTTCACGTATGAGAGCCCATATGAGCTGGAACTTTAGTGAAGAAGACTTGCTAACATTTAGGGAGAAGCTAAAAGAGAAAACTTGGCTGTTTGATCATTGTAACTAAAGTGACGAAAACTTTGAGAAATACCTCAATACTTTTCTTGGTGTCTTTAATGAAACATTTCCACGTAGACCCTGCAGCAACAAAATAACAAATAAAGTGAAGTGGATTACCCAGGGCATAAAAATTTCCAGTGTAAGGAAAAGACAACTGCACAGAGAACTAAAATATAATAAAGATATTGATATCATTAAATATGTTAAGACTCTATAAAACCATATTTAAAAGAGTTGTCAGGGCAGAAAACCAACTGGCAAATAACAGGCTAATTTTAAATCATAAAAGTAAGACAAAGGCTATGCTGTCAGTCATTAAATCTGAGTTAGGCGATAGAGCCTATAACCAAGAAATTTCAAAAATTGACATTGAAGCAAATACTAGAGTACTTTAATGAATTCTTTATAAACGTAGCAAAGCCTGATGCAGATGTAACAGATTATCACAGAAAAGTAAATCCCTTTGGCCTAGGTGAAAACTCTGAAAACTTTACAACATTCTTAAACGTTTCTGTGGAGGATGTAGTAAATGATATTCTAACATTAGGAAACAAAAAAATCTGCAGTTGTACACAACAGAATTGCAAACCCATTAGCTCAAATAATAAATCAATGTTTTGAAGAGGGCTGTTTCCCAGAGGTACTGATATATGCTGAAGTCAAACTACTCTTCAAGAAGGGGTCAAGAGATATCATGGGAAATTATCATCCTATCTCAGTTCTCCCAGTCGTATCTGAAATATCAGAAAAACTTGCTGTTGCACAAATCCAAAACTTCATTGCAAAATATTTTGCTATCGTAAACAATCAATTTGGTTTTCAGCAGTGGAAAAACACCATAGATGAAGTAAACGGTTTCATTGAGAAAATAAGTACATCATTAGACAAGAGAAATAAGGTGGCAGGAATTTTCTGCGACCTCACAAAGGTGTTTGATTCTGTAGACCATGCATTGCTTGTTTACAAACTTGAAAAGTATGGCATTAGCGGCAATGCCGTACAGTGGCTTAAATCCTACTTATCAAACAGAAAGCAAAGAGTTAGCATTTCTTCAAATAGCACATTTTATTTTTCTGAGTGGAAAAAAATAACTCAGGGTGTTCCACAAGGCTCCATATTAGGCCCACTCCTAGTTCTCTTTCATGTTAATGACTTACCATTAAATATCAGCTCCCCATCAGTTCTGTTTGCAGATGATACTTCTGTCTTAGTTGAAGATCAGGATTTGGAAAAATTCCCAAATCTGTGATCAGTACCCTCAGTACCTTAGGAAGTTGGTTTCAGATAAATGGGTTGAATCTAAACATATCTAAGACTCATGCAATGCAGTTCAAAACCAAACAATCAAAATGTGAGCAGATTAAGATTGTACACAACAACCAAGGTATGCTATTGTTTTTTTGGGTATCTCGACAAACATAGTGCAGATGCTAAAAATACAGAAAAAAAAATCATTCGAAATATGTGCACTGCAAATCTCAAAGAACCATGTTGACCATTATTTATAAAACTTAAAATATGAACTCTGTCATCCTTATACATGTATGAGATTATTATATTTTTTACACCAGACATGAATTATTTGAGGGACACCATTTTGGCCATTCACATGATACTAAAAACAAAGAAACTTTTATGCTCCCCACCCACCACCTCAGACTGTATGCCCAGGGACCTCAATACATGGGGATGAAAATTTGTAATAAACTAAAAGGGGAACAAGTTGATACAGATGAATTTAGGATCACTTAAAAGAAAGCTATATGAGATACTGACACTGAAGTGTTATTACTCAGTGGATGAATTCATGCGGGACAAACTAGAAATTTGAGCTGGATACAATGTGTTACACATTCCAAGAAATATCCTTATAGTGTTATTATTTATTATAGTGCTATTATTTATTAATGTAAAAAGCACTGTAACTGTTTGCTAAATTTTTGTCATGTCTCCTGTACGCAAACCAAATGGATTGCAAATGTATGTCATGAGACGAATAAAACACAATTCACAACTACTGGATCCTTACGCATAAGATACAACTCAGCATCACATATACAGTAATTATGATCAAAGAGATCAGTTTACATTAGATATGTTTCACATGACATTGTGTGAGGCTGAATTTTTGAAGACCACAATTAATTGTTGTAACTGGGTCACCAGGATCATCACCAGAGTCATAAATGCAATTACCTTCTACATTGTAATGGCACTGCATAGTGGTTAGTGTATTACCTGATGTGGGGAAGGCCGTAGGTTCAAATCTTATTGAATGTAGCATTTTTTTTTTCTAGACCTAATAAAAAGACTTTGATTATAATTTTTATTAAATTGGTTTAGTTGTAATTCTTTTTTTTATTTCTAATACTTCATCACATAATCTTCATTACCTACTGACTTATAAAATTTTGTTGCAGAGGATGGCTATGGCAACAAACATGTTATGAATTTTTTCTGTCTTGAGTTTGCTCATACATGTTAGTGTTCAACACCAGGAACAAAGTGATCATGATATTAGATCAGTTTCTCAGATACACTGCAAATCTTGAGGTCATGGTTATATCAGTACATGAGTTTAAATTCAGGGCTATGAAACAGTTGTCTGCCTCAGTTCGATCATTGCTCACTCAAAATCAGTTGTCAACAGAGCATCTCACAATTCTGTCATACCGCGCAGTGGCCACTTCCAACACTGTTCCGAGTTACACATTAACATCCAGCAGTGGATGTGGCAACACAGTAGTGTCAAGTGGCAGATGGGAACTATCAAGTAATTTTAATCATATTATAGATTTGTAATCTGGCACTTTCCTATTAGACTCATTGAGCACCAAGTGAGGTGGCACAGTGATTAGGACAATGGACTCACATTTGGGAGAATGATGGTTCAAGCCCGCATTCAGCCATCCTGATTTAGGTTTTCCGTGATTTCCCTAAACTGCTTCACGCAAATGTCAGAATGGTTCCTTTGAAAGGACATGGCTGACTTTCTTTCCTAATCTGATGGGATCAATGACCTCGCTGTTTGGTCCCCTCCCCCAAATCAACTAACCAACCAACTCATTAAGCCACAGTCTTTTAATACATCCTTGTCAATTTATATATTTGTACAGTTTCTCAGGTTGGAAAACTTGAGCACTGAAAACCTTTGATTGTAAAAATTGGTTTAAACAATATAATAAAACTGTGCGTTTTTCAAAATGTAAATTCATTATGATGAAAGTTATGTTACTACTAAGGAAATGGTGATTATCACAAAATAAAACTTGAAATAATACTATGTAGAACTTTCAAGAAAATTGATTAGGTCAATGGGAATTTTATTTTACTGAATCCAAGAATTCTAGTGTAAAATACATTGGCACTTCTGTCATATTGTAGCTTTACATATCAAAATCATATGTGAGCACATTATATACTAAAATACTAATAAATTATTATGTAATGTGTTAAAACACAGCCCCTTTGGAGTGAAAAAAATGATAAAACGCAATGATATTTTTATCATTTTGGCTATGAAATCAAAACAAGTGCTGATTATTTCTATTCAGCAATGGGAATGACAATACAGAAATGTCTATTAAGATTTTTTTGTCAATGGCACTGTACATAATAGCATAAAATAAATGAAGAAAAATTGGAGCAAAATATAAACATTTTCAAATGGCTTTGAATAAAAATAATATTACATTGTTAAGGATATTTATATCTATATTATGAAAGAGATAATTTCAGACATTGTTATCTTACATAAGACTTCTGGGGTAATGTACATAAGGTCAATAACTTATTTACTGTACAAAAGTAAAGAATAAAATTACAATACAAAGCTAAAATAATCAAACCTCTTGTAGAGGACCCTTCAAAGAGTATAGGAATTCTAACACTTCCATCACAGCATTTTTGCTCTTTAAGTTCAATCACTTTATGTAATAAAAGTAAAATTCAAACAAACTGTGAGATACAGTACCACAGTAGATGATATAATATAATTTCCAAATTTAGTGGTCAAGACATGAACACGAGTTCCCTCCTTCAAAACACAGTAGCACAATTCTGGCCTTGTGACATGGAAAGTTATTCTTGCTGGAAGACGCCAACACCTTGGGGAAGGCATCAGTCACAAAGGGATGGAAGCAGTCTGCAATAACGCTCATGTAGTTCGCAACTGCCATGCTGCCCTTGATTACTACCACAGGTTCCATGGAAGCTGAGGTGAATGTCCACTGTAGCATACTACTGGCCCAACTGGCCTGCATCCATGGTGTGGTTCACGTTTTGAGTGCCATTTACTTTGATGATGGCATATCCAGTGATGACCATCAGCATGATGTAACAGAAAAACTTGGTTCACCTGACCAGGAAACACGTTTCCATTGGTCCTTAGTCCAGTCTCAATGACCTTGTGTCCACTGCAAAGATTAAGTGCTGATGTTGCTGGGTAACATGGGAGGATGCAGGGGTTGTCTGATGTTGAACCTCATGTTCAACAATATGCACTGAATGGCATCCTTCAAAACACTTCTGCCTGCACCAGCATTGTTCTCTGTCATCAGATCAGCCACAGATCACCACCTATCAAGCTTTACAGAGTGGGAAAGCCTCCAATCTTGATGGTCTGTGAAGAGGCATGGATGTCCAACACCTTGTCACCAACCGGTGACATCTTATATTACTTTATGTGGATGTTCATGGCAGTAGCATACGAACAGCTGAGCGGCTTCATCATTTCCCAGATGCTCATTCCCATATACCAGGCCATTAGAATCTGTCCTCTGTCACAGTTGCTTATGTCAGTGGATTTCCCCATTTGTGGACTACAATGATTCCCCAATTGTTTCTGCTCCATTTATGTGTCCACAACATCACCAGGTGGCTTTCAGTCTTATAGCAAGCAGTGATCGTAATATTTTGGCATATTAGTGGCAGTAAGCATCATAGCCAGCAGAAGTATTTTATTGAACCAGAGATGGTTGAGGGGCTCAGCTGTTCAGTACAGAAAGTCAAGTCATCTAATTTCCAAACTGTTATTTTATTGGGCTACCAGTTTCAGCGATGTATTACACCATCTTCAGGCCTCCCGACCGATGTGTAGAGAGATTCCAGCCTTGGCTCTGGTCAAAACAGGGACCAGCATCTGAGGAGAACAACACACATCCGAGATGCTATCAGGCTCCACCTCTGCACTAACAAACCATTTGCCCATACTTTACAGGAATTACCCAACCTGTGCTTAAATACCTGTTGCCACGTACTTCCGGGAACCTAACCTACCAAGGACTTGTTGGACTCATGCCACACATAATCACTGCTCCATTGCATTCCAAAGGTGGACAAAAATCTATATGATCAGATAATTTAAAAACCAAACTTTTAATAATGTGTGCCTTTAAACTGCTCTTCAGTTTCTGTGGATTCCACATTTCATGCATGCAGCATGCATTGTGTCTAGGATGAACTAGTTTAAGAATTTTGCATCAGAATAAAGTACTTCATTATGAATCTTATATAATAAAGCACAGTGTACACAGAAATTAAGTTTTATACCTTGTGTTGTTGTTTTTGTTGTGTTTGTCATAGTTCATATGAAATTGTAATCTATTATTAACAACAGTAGTTACAGCTAAAAGTACTGAGAAGTAAAGTAATGGGCTCCAACACCATTATTCAACACTTTTACTGCTTGCTTTGTAAAATAAACTCTTTGCTGACTTTTTCTACATTACAACATTAAACAAACTGAGATGGAAAGCATGAAAAACCAGCTAATTCCGCTGCAAGTCATTATAAATGGTCAAAATTTTATCAATAAATCTGCATGAATGTAGTGTATTGATGACTTTTTCAGTTCATACTGCTATGTAAAAGTGTTTTTGGGATAACATAATAAAAGATAAACAGAGTTGATCCTAAGATATATATAAGATAAAACTATTTCATGAAGTAAATAACTGAAATAAATGCAGAGCCCTCTTCAATGTCATAAATATTTTACTCTTTGTGCCAGTATATTTATTCTTGAGTGATATTTGTAACTATCAATAAAATGTTTGCGATGTAGCTGTTATACATGCAGCTATAACACCTGATACAAAATAATTTATGTAGAGGTCAATTCTGGGTAGAGAATACACCACTGCAAAATTTTCTTAAACGTGCCAGCAGTTACTGGGCAAAAAACTAAGAACTCACTGGCAACTATCCAGCTGGATATGCAATAACTTCTATTGAGAGCTTAAGATTCTGTTGGCAACGTCATGTTCTATAACATCATGCATATCACTTAAAATTTGAGGAAAATGAATAATTGCTTTGGAATATATCTGCTTTGGAATATAGCTTCATGGAAAAAATATCAAATGAACTAACCTCTAGGCCTCCTTCTGAGTCTTGGGCCAACAGTGTGAATGAGCCATAATCAGTATGTTCTCCACAGCGTATTGCTGCCTCATCTACTTCTGGTGTCCAAGGAGGATAGTAGAGAAGTCGGACACATGTTTCATTGTCTTCTCCCAGCATTCCACGGTGCATGTCAAGAAGATAATCCGTTGGAAGCTCTGAAGAAAAGTATCTGAATCAGGACAACACAATCATGTTTTTACACAATTTCTGGTTCTTCAGAGAACATCTCTCTCTCTCTCTCTCTCTCTCTCTCTCTCTCTCTCTCTCTCTCTCTCTGCTCCTCCCCACCCTCCCTCTCTCTCCTCTACTATTAATGAAAGTATTACTCATCCAGCTCCTAGTCAGCTGGAACATTTACCATAAGAATACCTTTTATTTAATATTTTCATAATTTCACAGTCATCCTAGCTGGTAACTTGTCATCAACTCTCTCACACAATATCATTGGATAATAGAGGGTGCAGCAAAAAGCAGTCAACCAAAAATGTAGTACAGTGTTTCATAATTTCAATGGATTACACAAAGCAATTTTTACTAATGAAATTGTTCAAAGTGTCCATTTTTATATAGACATTGAACACATCGTTTAAACACCAAATTACATATCTTGTCACATTAACTTCCTATTATTGCCAAAAATGCTCTCAAATTCTTGTTCTATTTATTTTATTTTATTTGGTATGCATATTCCATAGATCTGTACATGCGAGTGATTCGCCTGGATGTGGAACGCGTCAATACAATTGTACAAATACAATTAATGCTACAGAGTAGTAATACAATACAATGATATAGATATTAATAAGTATCACTTTTTCTCATTTACTAGCTGTCATTTAACTAGTATAGCAATTCTCAATATAACATTATAACTATAACATTAACACTATAACATTAACCTAATATTGTATCGTCCATCTAAAAACTAAGAGACTAAATACATCTATTATTAACGGAGGGCATTACTTCTGGAAAAGAATTCATCTAACGAGTACAGTGGATGGTCAAGCAGGTACTTTTTAACATACCTTTGAACAGCGTTTCATTTTCTCTTGTACATTTAATATAATTAGGCAATGCATTAAAAGTCTTTATAGCAGCATACTTTACTCCCTTCTGTACAAATGTTAAATTTTTTAGTTCAACAAGTAGATCATCTTTACCTCTAGTACTGTAGTTATGGTATGAACAATTTGTTTCATACTGAGCATAGTCTTTATTAACTACATTCATCAGAGAGTATATGTACTGACATGTTGTGGTCACAATATCTAACTGTGTAAAAAGTTTTCTACATGAGGTTCGTGGAGGAACCCCACACATGATTCTGACTGCTCTCTTCTGAGCAGTTAAGATTTTTTTTTAGGCTGGTGAATTACCCCAGAATATTATGCCATAACTCATTAATGAGTGAAAGTACCCAAAGTAAGCTGGTTTTAAAATGTTGATGTCCCCAAAATGAGTAATGATTCTTAGAGCAAAAGTTGCTGATGAAAGCCTTTTTAGAGTAAGGGACACATGCTGTTCCCAGTTTAGCCTACTGTCAATGTGAACCCCCAGGAATTTAGTGGATTGCACCTGTTCTAGTTCCAGGTTGTCATGAGCAATTACTATATTTTCTAGAGCTTTATTTTTTGTGTGGAACTGTATAAAATTAGTTTTTTTAATATTAACTGAAAGAGAATTAATTGAAAACCAAGCTGTAACTTCTCTGAGTATATCATTAACATCAGTCTCCAGATCAGCAGTAGACTTACCATCTATGACAATGCTTGTACAATTAAATCATCTGCTTTATGTTTATTGATTTTTGTTATGAAAACTTTTTCAGTATCACCCACATTGAAAAATCATATGGTTTGAGGTCAAGTGATCTTGGAGGCCCACTCTCGAAAATTGTCACCCAAAATTGTATGGACATGTAATCTGTAGTGCAGTGCGGCACTGTCTTGTTGCTAAATGTGGTTATTTTGTACAATTTCAAACACAATAATAGCTTCTCATAAGATTTTTTCAAGATACCTTCCCACAGTCACAGTCCCATTGGAAAAATAAGGGTCTATCACACCTTTGTTTCATGTACCAGCCTAAACTGCAACACCAGGAACATTTAACTGCTCCTCAATAACAAATTGCAGATTGGCAGAAGGCCAGTTCACACAGTTGTGTTGTTAACTCTTCCATTTAACTTAGAGCTTGCTTCATCAATTCACAGGATAGTTTTGAAAAATTTTGGATCACTTTTATTGTAGATCACACATAACTCACACAATTCATGCCCTTGATCAGGATCATCTCATTCACAATGTGTAGTAGTGTAGGCTTGTAAGGCTTCAGAGGTAATGATTTTAACGTTCTCCTTCAATTTCTTTCAGAAAATTGTGTTCCTCAAAAGCTATTCTTGCATAAGCTGCAACTCTCATAAAATTCAATCATAAGAATGTATTGCCAACTTCTCATTCTGGTATTATGAGACTGCTATATTCTCTTAAAAATAAAAGTTCATCTGGATTTGACAGCATCTCCAATATAGTACTAAAGTTTTGTTCCGACAAATCTGAAATGTGTAATGCATCACTAACTCAATGTACTTTTATGGAGAGATCGAAATATGTCATTGTTTAACCTCTCTATAAGAAAGGTGATAGGAGAGATGTCAATAACTACTGACCTGTTTCACTACTGGCATCATTTGCTAAAATTTTTGAGTAGGTGATGTATTCTTGAATACTATCCCACCTGAGAAAATCATATCCCCAGTAAATCACAATTGTTTCAGAAGAGTTACTCAACTGAGAATACTACTAACACATTCACTCAACAAATTTTACAAGCATTAAATAGCAAAACAGCACTGGCTTGTATATTCTGCAACCTATCTCAGACATTTGATTGTGTGAATCACAGTACTATCCTAAATAAACTAAGGTTTTAGGAAACTTGTGATACAGCCAACCAATAGATAATTTTATATCTAATGAAAAGAATGCAGAAAGTTGTACTTAGTAATTCAGCCGATGTACTCAGGTGAGATTCTTCTGACTGGAGAGAAATCACGTATGGGGTTCCCCAAGGATCAGTCTGAGGACTGCTATTGTTTCTTATGTATATAAAATTGATTTTCTGTCTAATATACAACAAGCAGATTTAGTTCTTTTTGTGGATGACATTAGTATCATAATCAAACAAAGCACACATGCAGCAACAGGAGAAACAAGAACATGTTCTTAAAAGTATCATTGTTTGAATTTCTGTGAAAGGTCTCACTCTCAGTTTCAAAAAGACACATGTTCATTTCTGCACATCTAGGGGTATTACACTGATGATAAATGTAACACATGGTGAGTAAATAATAAATAGGATAGAAAATTCAAAATTTTTTGTGTCCACATTAATGAGAATTTAAACACAAAAAAACACATTTTGAAACTCATAAAACAGCTTAGTTCAGCCACATCAGCACTTAGAATCATTGTGAATCTTGGAAACAGACAAATCAGTAAGTTAATATATTCTGAGTGTTTTCAGTCAGTGATGTCATATGGAATAATGTTCTAGGGTAACTCACCTTTAAGAAAGAAAGTCTTCATTGCTCAAAAATTTATTGTAAGAATAATATGTGGTGCGATCATATTGTAGAAATCTGCTTAAGAGGTTAGGCATTCTGACTACTGCTCCATAAAAAACTTATTTCCTCATGAAGTTTGTTGAAAATACAACACTGCAGTTCAAAATGAGCAATGATGCACATTATTACAATACCAGAAGAAAAACAACATTCACTGCACCTCATTAAGATTGTCTTTAGCACAAAAAGGGGTGCACAATGCTACAACCAACACTTTTGATCACTTACTCAGTGATATAAAATGTCTGACAGACAGCAAAGTAAAATTTGAAAACAAACTGAGAATGTTTTTCTCTGACAGTTCCTTCTATTCTAGTCTACAGAAGAATTTCTATTACTGTAATGTGTAAAAGTTGGTTGATAAGAACTACTATTTCATTTCTGTATATTAAAAAAGCTAGTCAGTCATATTTAAAAATTAATTTGCAACATAAATTTAATATGACTCATTTCAAATCATTACAATTTATCAAACAAATGATCCATGGAACATGAAACTCACTGACTACGCAGTAAAACAAATGAATAGATTAAAAAAAAACTTTTCAGAAAGAGACTGAAAGTCTTAAAAATAAAAACAAGCCACTCTGAACCTAAAGGTTAGTGGAATGTTTTACGTAACAGAGAAACACACAACTAGATAGTGAGGAATAAGCAACAAAGATCCATCAAACAATGGAAAACACATGATAGAAAAAAGTCAATATTGTGAAAAGGATAGAGTGTTACTCTCCACGTCATCAGTAGCAATCTATTCTTTTCATAATATTATCAACAAAGATAAATTTACAAAGTTACTTTTACACTGCCATATTAATCAAAATTTTA